>NC_081411.1:156899470-156981970 GCF_030272615.1 Cryptomeria japonica
TCAAGCTTCTGTGCTCGGTAATCACTATGTAGCATCCCTGTGCTTACACTTGCCCACATACATTGTTTATCAACAGTTCCTTATTTATAAACAATTTTCCAACCACTTAATCTCCTTGATCACATTTACCATGATCAATCATAGCCATTAGATCTTCAAACTTGACCAGGTTCAATGTATTCTTTGATTTGAAAATGTTTTACCCCGCCTTGGAACTTGCATACATTTCTTGGAACTTGTGCTAGGGTATTGCAGTTCAATCTGAGCTGTAGATCTTCCTATCGATTTTCCTTTGCCATAGATCCTTAACAACCTTTATACATGTTGTAACAATCATTTAATCATAACCAGCTCATTAGCTTCCTTCATTAAATAATGCTTTTAATCATTTAATGCATTCTGTTATTACTTGGGTGCAACTCGGTAAATACTAAACTTCACTCAGTAGACATTCTACCTTCTTTAACCGATAGCGATAACCTTAGGGTTTACCGACTAGGTTCCTTAGGGTTTACCGACTAGGTTCTTTGCTCGGTAACATAGTATAGTATTAACCTTTCAATCAACAACATATGTAGGATATCAAAACAATCTAAACATCATGATCTCATCATTGTCTAACTCAGTAATAGTTGCCCATTGAATAACTTATTCCTCCCCTTATTCATCACATTCTTTCTGTGTCTTTTACCGACATCTTTATACTCACCAAATCATACTTCTTAAGATATGGCAACATCATACTGAATTAGAAAATTAATTTCTTGACATCAATGATAAAATAATAATATTAAGATAGTAAACATCCTTAATTAGTTATATCCATAATCATCAACAACCTTCTCAATATCCTTATCGAAATGCCAACAATCTCTCATTGTAATTGGAATGCCAACAATCTCCCTTTGTCTATTATAATGCCAACAATCTCCCCCTTTGGCATTGATGGAAAAACCAATTGATTTGACCTAAATGATTCAGATTCAGATCACTGTGAGATTCTGAAATGCTCTCCTCCTGTCATCCGATTTCTCCCCCATACATTACTCTTCTCCTCTTTTCTTCAGTCTTCTCCCCCTTTGACAAAAATGCCAAAAAGTAAAGAACTAAAACATGATTTCTTCCACTGAGAAGTGAATTCCTTATTGTTATGTGTCAACTTAGTCTCGGTCAGAGCATTTTGTCTACAATTCCTATTCCCTGTATTTGTTTCCTGGACACCTTTAGAAAACCTCCTAAAGTGTGTAAATCAGCATCAACTCCTAAAAGATATTTTGTAGAGTCATCGAATTGATGCTTTCACCGAACTCGGTTAGTGAATGGAAGATAGGGGTAGGAGCCCTAACTTGCTTCTGAGATACTCAAAAGTGTCCCTTGGTAGTGGCTTGGTGAAGATATCTTCTATTTGTCCCTTTGTGCTAACATACTCCAACACCACTTTTTTCTCTTGAACTTCTTCTCTAAGATAATGATATTTGATAGAGATGTGCTTTGTCTTAGAGTGCATCACAGGATTCTTTGAAATGTTTATGGCACTAGTATTGTCACAGAATATAGTTACTGGCTCGGTAACTTTCTCATTTATACCTTCCAATGGTTGTTTGATCCATGCTATATTGGTACAATTCAATGCTACGGTAACATATTCAGCTTCTGCTGTTGACTCTGATACACATCCTTGTTTCTTGCTAAGCCAACTTACTAGTCTTTCTCCTAAAAAGAAAGCTCCTCCACTTGTGCTTTTCCTGTCATCAATGTTGCCTGCCCAATCATCATCAGTATAAAATTTTAAATCAAAAACATTTCCATTTTGATATACTAAGCCATAATCTTTAGTGCCTTTCAGGTATCTGAAAATTCTCTTGATTGTTGTCATGTGTGTTTCCTTGGGATCTGTAGAGAATCTTGCAACTATACCTACTGCATGTGCTATGTTTGGCCTATTTCGAACAACATATTGTAGCTTTCCAATCATGGATCGGTAAAGTGTCTCATCAACAGATGCAGATTCATCATTCTTTGATAATTTATAGTTGGTAGTCATAGGAGTACTTACTCGTTTTGAATCCACCATTCCAAATTTATTCAAGATTTCCTTTATGTACTTGGATTGAGTAATGAAAATCTCATCTTTCATTTGTAGTATCTGTAAACCTATAAATTACTTTATCTCACCGATTAATGACATCTCAAATTCTTTGCTCATTTCATTTCCAAATTTCTTGCGTAGAGAGTCATTCCCACAAAAGATAATATCATCAACAAATATGGCTGAGATCAGTATTCCATTTTCATCATTCTTCATGTACATATTGTTGTTTTCACTCGTCCTTATAAAACCAATCTTGATTAAATAAGAGTGCAATCTTTCATACCATGCTCTAGGTGCTTGTTTCAGACCATATAAAGCTTTGTTCAATTTACATACCTGATCTTTATTCTTGTCTTCAACAAATCTTTCAAGTTGTTCAATATAAACTTCTTCTTCTAATATACCATTCAGAAATGCAGATTTGACATCCATTTGATAGACCTTGAAATTTTTGAAAGTAGCATATGCAAAAAATGTTCTTACTCCTTCAAGTCTTGCCACAGGTGCAAAAGTCTCACCATAATCAATTCCTTATTCTTGGGCATAACCTTTGCAAACTAGTCTTGCCTTATTTTGAATGACCTCACTTTTTTCATTCAGCTTGTTTCTGAAAATCCACTTTGTACCGATTACATTTTTGTCCTTTGGTCTTGGGAGCAGTCTCCATGTGTCATTCTTCTTGATTTGATCAGTCTCTTCTGTCATAGCATTTATCCAATCTTCATTGTTAAATGCCTCTCTCACTATTCTCAGTTCAAATTCAGATATCAGACATGTGTTCTATCTTAGTTTGTTCCTTGTCATCACTGGATCATCTTTATCTCCTATAATTTGACTTGATGCATGATGTCTTCTGACATATTTGGCTAATACAGGGTCGGTAGGCTTTGTATGATCTTCTTCATCACTCGGTAACTGGATATTCTCTTCATTTCCTTCAGTAGTCTTTTCGGTAGGACTTCTCGGTTGAACATAGACAAATTCTTCATAATCTTCTAGTTCTTTGGAGTTTCCTTCATCATTTCTTTCTGTAAATTCATCAATTTTCACATTTGCACTTTGTACTATTTTGTTAGATGATTTGATCAAACATTTAAATGCTTTACTTCTAGAAGAATAACCAAGAAATGTTCCTTCTTCACTTTTCTAATCAAACTTTCCATTTCTATTGTATTTGTGTACATAGCATCTACTTCCAAATATTTTGAAGTAACTTACATTAGGTTTCTTGTCATACCATATTTCATAAGGTGTCTTCAAAGTTCCTTTCCTTAGTTGAACTCGGTTCAGGTGTAAATTGTTGTGCTTATTGCTTCTCTCCAAAATGTTTGTGGCACTTTCTTTTCAATCATCAGGGTTCTAGCACAATCCACAATAGGTCTGTTTCTTCTCTCAGCTATCCCATTTTGCTGTGGAGTTCTCAATGCAGAGACTTGTCTTTTTACACCATGATCATTGCATTATAAGTTAAACTCATCAGATGTGAACTCTCCTCCTCTATCTGATCTAAGACATTTCAATTGTCTTCCTGTTTCACTTTCAACTCTTGCCTTGTACCATTTAAACATTTGAAAAGCTTCTGATTTTTCTTTTAACAACATAATTGACATCATCCTTGAATAATCATCCACAAATATTATGAAATATTTATCACCATAATAACTCTGAAATTTCATAGGACCACAAAGATCAGTATGCACAAGATCTAAAATTCCCTTAGATGTGTAGGACTTACTTGTAAAGATTTATCTTGTCATATTTCCCATCTGGCATCCTTGACACATAGCATTCTCAGGTTTTTCCAAACTCGGTAGACCTCTTACTCGGTGCTTCTTACTTATGTTGATCAGATTATCAAAATTTACATGACAAAACCTTTTATGCCATAACCAGGTATCATCAATCTTTGCATATAGACACTTATTCTGAGTTGAGTCAAGATGAAATGTGTTACCTTTTGTTTGTGTCTTGGTAGCAGCTAACTTTCCATGCTTGTCATGAACTTTGACAATTCCTTTCTAGAATTCTATTCGGTATCCTGTATTGTTTAGCTGTGCTACACTCAACAAATTGTATTTCAATCCTTCAACCCAATAAACATCATTACATTTAGCATTGTCAAGAAGTGTTATAGATTCTTTACCTCTTACCCGACATGGTGCATCATTACCAAATCTTACATATCCTTTATCATAATCTTCTAACATAACAAACTTGTGTTTATCACCTGTCATGTGATGTGAGCATCCACTATCTATGATCCAAGAATCATTAGTAATTATGTGAGATATTAGGAATTTTTCTTCATACCTTTCTTCATCTGATCCATCTTTGATAGCCACATAAACTACTTCCTCTGTATCAGTTTCATTTGATTTATCATCATTAGATTCCTCATCAGCTATTAGGCATGACTTTCTATCTCTTCTTCTGAAGTCTCGGTGTCCTCTGTAATGATTATTTTTCTATCTGTCATCTCGGCAATCTCTCTTTTCAGTAGAATCTTTGTCAGGATAGTTAGAATCCATGTCCTATCTTATCACAATTGAAACATTTCAAAGGTATTTTTCCTTTATACTTACCTTTGCCTCTCAGTAACCTTCTGGCTAATAGTGCTTTAAACTCTTCTCACTTTCTGATTTCCTCATACAGTTTGTGTACTTCTTCCATGTTCTTAGGAAATCTTTCACTTGCTCCACTATGATCCCCTTCAGAGTACTTACTCTTTCTATCATTGTAATCATTAGATTCACCAAGATGAAAAGAACTAAATGCAGATTCAACTTTATTTACCGAAGACCCACTGTTATCAAAATTACTTAACTCAAATGCATGTAGCTTACTGTAAAGCGGAAAATCGCGATCGAACCCTAGTTGCTCTCCCCTCTTCCAACTCCAAGGAGAGAGAAGGGAGAGTCACTCTAGGGTTGATGGTTTTCACTTAGGAGGGACTTTACATTCAAAAGAGGGGTTGAAACCCACAAGATCCAATCCCACACAATGCGAGATTGGATGCTAAATGTGTTTCAAGGGTTAAGAAAGCAAGGCTACCCTCTTTTGTAAAGAATGTTGATAGAAGAATTAAGCTAGGAATGCATAGAAAGTGACAAAGATTCGCTTATAAACTGAGATAGGGATATAGGATGAAGCTGCAGACCTGGAATTAGCAGTAAAATGTCGAGATGGTGCTGTTCTGCAAATTTGAACAAAAGTTGACGGGACGATGGAGCCCGGCGTGCACATGGTCCTCCGAAAAATCCGCGAAACGAAGGGGGATCTGTTCGTCTCTGCACAAGGATTCCAAATCTTCAATTTCAGCCGCGTACCTGCAACCTACACATAGAAAAGTGAAGACGATTGGGGGGTTAGGGATTGGGGGTTTGCCTTTAGGTCAAACCCCGGTTTTGGAATTAACCAAGAAATGAGAAATTGCTGTAAATGTAATGTAAAACAAGTACTAATACCTTGTTGTAAGGATGTTTGTATCCTTATGTGCGAAGGTATAGATGTTGTTGTTTGTTGTATGTTGTATGTTGTAGCATGTAATGTGTTGTGCGTGATCTCCTCTTCAATGGTTGAATCCTTGTCTTGAATGCAACACTTAGCCTTGAATGGAGACTTAGAATGATCAATTGCTTGAAGGAATGCTTGAATGCTTGAATGCTTGAGTATAGTTTCCACGCTTTTTCCCTCATGTATGTATATCTCCAAATGAGAGAGGAAAATGTAGTTTATATACTTGTCATTTAGGGCTGATAGACTGATTTTCCTGACCTTAGGCCGTCCAGGAAAGATAATTTTCCAATTTGCAAACATAAAGACCCGAAGTCCAAAAGAGACCGGGCCCAAAATAGGACCCAGGGACCAGGGCGCTGGGCGCCATGGTCCTGGGGGACCAGGGCGCCGGGCGCCCTGGTCCTGAAGGACCAGGGCGCTGGGCGCTCTGGTCCCACCTCCCGGGACAACAGGGTGCAAAGGAGGTTCAGGCCAGGGTGCAAGAAAATGCAGTTTTTGGTGTCATAATCAGGTTTCGGGGTCTCCATTCAGGTTCAGTGTTGCGTCGCCATCGTGAAGACCCAAATGCGGTCGAAATTGCAAGTGTCACAATTTTAGGACGCTACATTTAGCCCCCACTTTAGCGGGAGTATAGGCGTATGCTCATACTTCCGGTAAAGTACAAGGAAACAACATTGAAAGACTTTCACCACGTCAAGGAGGCAAGATACACCAAGCCCCCAGTGGACTAAGGATCTTACGACTTCAATTGACAAAGTAAAAGGGAAGATCATGAGGGAGAAACATGACTGTCAGTAGTAAGGTTCCCTCACTATGAGTCATGCAAGAAAGATATCAAAAATTTTCAAGGCAAAGCTAAATTTGTCAAGAAATTTTCAAGTATCTTGAAAAGATATGAACGGGATGTATGCCCCCCTACGTTAAAGCGATCGCACATGCCTCACTAGGGGTGATTGCTTTAAGGTAGTGATACATATAAGAAATGAGAAAGGAGCACGTTATCGCAAGGATTTAGCCCCCAAGTGTGAGATAAGCCCAAGGATAATAGACACAAAACACAAAGCACGAGGTGACTTCGCTTTCCTCGGGGTCAGTATGCTGTATGATAATTCATGTATATCATATGTATGTATGCATAATTGTTCTTCATTCCCCAATCAAGGAAGGTCACCTAGAAGAAGGGAACACATGTGTCTTTTGAGTCAACATGAGAGAGATCGAGAGATCTCAATGCTTTGCATCGTCCTCAAGTAGACAACACTAAGGACAACAAATAGAAGAATGAGAGTAACATATAGAGGAAGTAACGAAAGAGAGGAGGAGAGAATCTGCTATGCTAATGAAACTAGTCTAGCACGTCATCTACCCCCCGATCTTGCTGATCAATGTTTCGGGAAGGCAGGGAACACGCTAGAGGAGGAACATCCAACACAGCAGATGGAGCTATCACAAGATCCAAACAAGGGCTATGTTCATATCCCAAGCCACGGTGTTCTTGTCTAGGAGCTAGGATAAGTGCTTTAGAAAATTCATTAGATAAATGGTTATCAATATCAACAAGTTCATATTCACTATCAGAATGAACAGGAGTAACATTTGCATCATGAATAACATTTTCATCCATATCATCATCAAGATTTATAAAAATAGGATCTTTAACTCACACAGGATCAAGACCATCATGCATCTTATGTTTAGGAGATTTTGGCTCAATCATCGGCTGAGGAGAAAATGGAATAATGCTTGTTGAAGGTGTTTTTGGGGATTGCGAAGTTTGAGAAGCAGCCACTTGAGCTCTAAGACGACGCTTTCGTCGACGTTCACGTGTAGAACGATTTCGTCTAGTCTTAGTAGGAAGTGGAGAAGATTGAGGAGGAGGAATGTTCTCATCCTTATCACTTGGGTGTTTAGGTTGTGGTCTCTTAGGTTGAACAATAGGAGAAGAGGAAGGTCTCTTCTCTCTATAAAAGGAAGGAGGAGGAACTGCTCCATATAAAGGAGGAATTTTTAGTTTAGGAAGGAGACCAAGTCCATCATGACGAGGAGGTATAGGTCTACTCTTAGGAAGTTTATTAGATATAGGCATAGTCACATCCATAGGAATGGGTGAGGAATCTTCTTGAGGAAAGACATTAGTTTTATCTTTCAAAGGAAGAACTTCCTTCTCAAGAATGATAGGAATGTCAAGTTTGGGTGTTCTAGGTTCACTTAGAGATAGGATCATGTCTTTTTTCCACTTTTGATAAGATTTGAAAAGATGATCACTTCGCGGAGGAAGAGATTGGAATTGTTTAGGCCAAAAGTAATCAATAGGAACGCTAGAAGTTCATTCAGCTGGTTTAAAGAGACTATGATTGACAGTAACAACTTCACCATTATGGGGAAATTTCAAACACTTGTGAATAGGAGAAGCAATAGCTTTCATGGAAGATAGCCAAGGATAGCCAAGCTTCACACGAAATTGTTCGGAAGATGGAATAATAGCAAAGTTCACATCAAGGGATTTGTTACGGACCTCAATAGGTAATGTAATAGAACCAATTGCAGGAGAAGAAAATGCATCAAATAATTTCACAATCACATCTGTTTTGTCATAGATCACTTGATTCAATTGCAAAGTAAAAAGAAATTCTTCAGTAATGACATTAACCATACAAGAAGGATCAATAAGCACTCCACGGCAAGGTGTGTTCTTGACTTTTGCAACTATATATAAAGGACCATCAGGTGCCCTGATAGTTTCACTGGAATCAAATGTGATGGAAGGTTCTTTAGGGATTTTCTGTTGCTCCACAAAATTAATCACATTCAGAGTCATAGACACGAGATCATCAGGTGAGACAGAGGAATCAGTAGTATCAATCGCATTAGAGGTATGAGAAGGCAATGGATCAGTAAAAATCTGAAGATTTTGGTTAGGAAGAGCTACAGATTTGTTGCCTTTATCATTCACACCAGAAACAAAGATAGTATTATTATCAATCAAATCTTGAATTTTCCCCTTTAAAGCAAAACATTTTTCAGTATCATGCCCAGGTTGACAATGAAATTGACAAAAAGATTTGTTATCAAAATAAGGTGAAGTAATCTTTGTAGGATCAATTTGCCTTATAGGAGGAAGAGTAAGCACATTTTGTTCCAATAACTTATTCATAATACTATGCAATGATTCATTCAAAGGAGTAAACTTTCTTTCTTTCCTGAAAAACTTAGAAATAGAAGACACACCTGATGCTGCATTCACATTGTTGTTGATGATGTTTTCATTGAATTTAATGGACTCTTTGTTTGGTTTAAACTTCCCAAATGGTTGTTGACTACTATCACCCTTATCACTCGGAGCCATAGGATGTGATTGTTCCATTTGACTCACAGTCAGTTGATAATTGTGAAGAGTTGCGCACAACTGTTGGAAAGAAGTAAACTCAGAAAATAGGAGTTTGTCTCTAATGTCTTTTTGCAAATTAGAAATAAAGATTCTTTGAATATCATTGTCAGGCACTGGAAAGGAAATTTGAGCATACAAATGCTTATATCTACCAATGAAATCAGTCACTTTTTCTTTAACACCTTGTTTACAATGCATTAAATCAATCAAAGTAACTTTAGGACTTATATTCTTTTGAAATTGTTGAATGAAAGCATTTGCAAGTTGTTCGAAAGAAGTAATAGAATAGGAACGCAACGAGCAATACCATTGTAGGGCTTTGTCTCTTAATGTTCTAGTAAACAGTTTTGCAAGCAACCTTTGGTCATAAGCAAAATCAGTACATATTGTTTGAAAGGTCTTAACATGTGTTAGAGGATCACCCTTACCATTATAAAGCTCCAAATGTGGAATTTCAACATGTTTAGGGGGAATAGCTCGAACAATATCAAGAGAAAGTGGGCTCGCAACATCAAATATGGGCACACTAAACTTAGATTGATTCATAGAGGCAATTTGTTGCTGTAAAGAAGAGACAGTTTGTGCAAGATTGTTAATGGTCGCTTCAGTCGAAGAGTTCATTTTAGATGTGTTAGATTGTGATGGAGGTGTTATGTTATTGAAAGAAGGTAGAGAGTAAGGTGGTGGGACACTATGATAGTTAGTCATAGGAGATGATTGGACAGGAGGAACACTACAAGGAGGAATGGAAAACGAATTGCCCCCTTGTGTCATGTTCATTTGTGAAGATATAATAGGAACACTTACTAAAGGAATGAATGAAGAAGTTGGATTGAATGAAGGAAGAGGGTTGATTGAAGAAGAGGGATTGCCCCCATGACTAGTGATCATAGGAGGAATGTCTTGTGTTGAAGTAGTCATTATGTTTGATGTAAAAGTAGGTATACTAGCAATAGGAGTCGTCAAAGGAATAGAATGATTGTCTTGAGTAGGAGGTTGTGTATAACCTAAGGTTTCAGCACAACTCTTCATAGGCATCACATTTGAATCCACAATGTGTGCAATACCACGCAAAATATCAATTCCATTCTTATCACTTTGAAGCATATGTTTTAGACCCTCAATTAAAGGAAGAGCTTGACTATCAGGGTATTCTTGAGACATCCATTGTCGAAAATCGTCAAATTGGTTATCCAATTTTGAAAGTTGTTCTACAGAAACTTCATGGAGAGCTTCTTCATCATTAAGAGGATTAGAGGAATTACCCATGTCCTTGTTGAAAAGACCATTCAAATTAGGTTCCATCTCCTCAGTAATTAAACCTTGGAAGGACTTAATTCTAAGGCTTCGTCTAACGGGAATAGTGTAAGTAGGACTTATTGTTGTAAAACTCATGCACTAGAGAGAGAGAGAGATTTTGAATTTTAGAGGTAGCAAATTTCAGTAAAACCAGCCAATCTTCTAGATTTAAGCTGTTAAATACAATCAGGACAATCTCCCGAAATTTCGGAAAAAATGTCCGGGACCGTGGCGCTCGGGGTGCACACGGTCCTCGCAACTTTTTTCGAAATTTGCAGGGATGAAAGTTATGATGATTTTATAGCTAACCTAAAAAAATTGAGTGATTTTACGATCTGTAGGTAGGCCAAATTAAAGTTGCAATCTCAAAATTGAACCCTACCAAGATTGTCGAAAAATGCAAAATTTGAATTTTGAAAAAGAGAGGGAAACTGAAATTTTGAATTTTATGATTTTAGAGGGAATACCAACAGCAATGCAAGTTTTGAAATTTGAAAATTGACTCAATTTCACGCAAAATTCAATTCTGAAAGCGGAAATCAAAGTTGTTGTAATTAAGCACTTAATTTCAAAAGTCACAAATTGCAAGAATTTGAATAAAACACTGAAATTTCGAATGAATGCAAACACACTTTTCAGATTTAGGACAGTAAGAACACAATTTTGACACAAAATTTCAATTTCGATGATTTTTGAATGATTAGGAGCCTTAATCCAAGCAATCACAAGACCAACTTTGACTGTAATTTTGAAGGTGTTAAAATTGATAAAATCAGCCAAAATTCTGGATTTTAGCAGAAAAATACAGTAAGATCTCGCTCCCAAAATTTTGGAAAAAATGTCGGGGATGATGGTGCTCGGAGTGCACATGGTCCTCGCAACTTTTTTCCAAATTTTCAGGGATGAAAGATATTGTGATTTTATTGCGGAATCCAAAGTTACAGCTGATTTGGAAATGTTTTGATCAGTGAAATTGTCGGACAAAGGTTGAATCAAGAGGGTTTCAAAAATTAGGGTTTTGACACTTAACCACTTAATTTTCAAAATTAAAGCACAAATATGAATTGATAATTTGTAATAGAAGGGCAGATCTGAAACAAGCATTAACAATTAAACATTTCACAAGTTTAATTACTGAAAAGAAAATTTAGGGTTTTTTATGCAATTAACCTCTAAAATTTTGCAAAAGATCAAACATGGAAATGTAATCAAGGAATCCAATTTTCAGATCTAACTATGAATAATCAGAAAGGATGTTCACGTCGGGTTCACCAAAATGTAAAGCGGAAAATCATGATCAAACCCTAGTTGCTCTCCCCTCTTCCAACTCCAAGGAGAGAGAAGGGAGAGTCACTCTAGGGTTGATGGTTTTCACTTAAGAGGGACATTACATTCAAAAGAGGGGTTGAAACCCACAAGATCCAATCCCACACAATGCGAGATTGGATGCTAAATGTGTTTCAAGGGTTAAGAAAGCAAGGCTACCCTCTTTTGTAAAGAATGTTGATAGAAGAATTAAGCTAGGAATGCATAGAAAGTGACAAAGATTCGCTTATAAACTGAGATAGGGATATAGGATGAAGCTGCGGACCTGGAATTAGCAGTAAAATGTCGAGATGGTGCTGTTCTACAAATTTGAGCAAAAGTTGACGGGACGATGGCGCCCGGCGTGCACACGGTCCTCCGAAAAATCCGCGAAACGAAGGGGGATCTGTTCGTCTCTGCACAAGGATTCCAAATCTTCAATTTCAGCCGCATACCTGCAACCTACACATAGAAAAGTGAAGACGATTGGGGGGTTAGGGATTGGGGGTTTGCCTTTAGGTCAAACCCCGGTTTTGGAATTAACCAAGAAATGAGAAATTGCTGTAAATGTAATGTAAAACAAGTACTAATACCTTGTTGTAAGGATGTTTGTATCCTTATGTGCGAAGGTATAGATGTTGTTGTTTGTTGTATGTTGTATGTTGTAGCATGTAATGTGTTGTGCATGATCTCCTCTTCAATGGTTGAATCCTTGTCTTGAATGCAACACTTAGCCTTGAATGGAGACTTAGAATGATCAATTGCTTGAAGGAATGCTTGAATGCTTGAATGCTTGAGTATAGTTTCCACACTTTTTCCCTCATGTATGTATATCTCCAAATGAGAGAGGAAAATGTAGTTTATATACTTGTCATTTAGGGCTGATAGACTGATTTTCCCGACCTTAGGCCGACCAGGAAAGATAATTTTCCAATTTGCAAACATAAAGACCCGAAGTCCAAAAGAGATCGGGCCCAAAATAGGACCCAGGGACCAGGGCGTTGGGCGCCCTGGTCCTGAAGGACCAGGGCGCTGGGCGCTCTGGTCCCACCTCCTGGGACAGCAGGGTGCAAAGGAGGTTCAGGCCAGGGTGCAAGAAAATGCAGTTTTTGGTGTCATAATCAGGTTTCGGGGTCTCCATTCAGGTTCAGTGTTGCGTCGCCATCGTGAAGACCCAAATGCGGTCGAAATTGCAAGTGTCGCAATTTTAGGACGCTACACTTACCAATAGTAGCATCTAAAGAAACTAACATATTGGGTACAGACCTCAATTCATTGATTGCAGAGACTCAGATTGCATAAGTTTTAGAAGGGTTCTTAACAACTTACTTGTTATATCCTTTTCTTCAATGGTTCCTCTTGCTCCTTTGATTTGATTGACAATCTCCTTTAGTCTTGTACTGTACTGGGTTATGTTCTCACCTTCATTCATCCTCATAGATTCAAGTTGTCCTCTTAGACTATCCACTTTTTCTCTTTGAATATGTTCATCACCTCCATACATAGATATGAGTTTGTCCTACATTTCCATGGCATAATTGCAGCCTTCTAGATCATTAAACTCTAAGTCGGTCAATGCAGATGTTATTTCAATCATTACTTGGATATGTTCTTGCTTTGCCTTTATCTCTTCCATTGTCAATGGATAGGTGCTAGGTGTAATGAAATCATTCTCCAGATAATATACAACATATTCCCCAACTCCTGATAGGTGTAGCTTCATCCTTTTCTGCCATGTAGAGAAACTTGACTTGTTCAGCTTCGGTGCATCCCTCTTATAAATCTTTGGATCTTTGCCTCAAGTACCTTTAAAATTTTCTTTCGGAGTCCAAAGCTCTGATACCAATTGATATTTCTGATACTAAATATTTAGTACAGATGCCAAGCTAACAAGATGAGAGGTGGGGGTGAATCATACAAACTTAATCTTCAATATATTCAATAGGTTCAACCTCAGTAACATATACTTCAGTAATATAACCAAAACTGCTAAACATGCAAACTCATAAGCATATAAACATCACAACACTCATAACACCAGATTTAACATGGAAACCCAAATAGGGAAAAAAGCACTATGGGATTTTGGACCCACTAAGAAATATACTCTTCTAGAGTATGCTCGGTTAAAAGCAAATCCTATTAAAGATTACAAACACATTGCTAGATGTGACCCGGCTAAGGGATTTCCCTCAGATCTATTAGGATCTTCACCTTGTTAGAAGTGACCTTGTCAAAGGATTTCAAACACTCAATCAGAATGTCACCTTGCTAGAGGGTTTTACAAATAAGACTGTTAAGTCCACTCGGTTAAGAGATTTTCTATCACTTTACAAAATAACAGTAATAAAAATTTATCTGCAACTTCACATCTAAAATGCTAAAGCAGATTCTTATTTGCTCAATACAATCTAGTCATAGGACTTATCTTGTCCATCTACTGGGCTCTATACTCTGTTATCAAAATAGGTCTTCAAGCTTCTGTGCTTGGTAATCACTCTGTAACATCCCTATGCTTACACTTGCCTGCATACATTGTTTATCAACAGTTCCTTATTTATAAACAATTTGCCAACTGCTTAATGTCCTTGATCGCATTTCCCATGATCAATCATAGCCATCGGATCTTCAAACTTGACTAGGTTCAATGTATTATTCGATCTGAAAATGTTTTATCCCGCCTTAGAACTTGCATACATTTCTTGGAACTTATGCTAGGGTATTGCAGTTCAATCTGAGCTGTAGATCTTCCTGCCAATTTTCCTTTTCCATAGATCCTTAACAACCTTTATACACATTGTAACAATCATTTAATTATAACCAGCTCATCAACTTCCTTCATTAAATAATGCTTTTAATCATTTAATGCATTTTGTTATCACTCGGTTGCGACTCGGTAAATAATAAACTTCACTCAGTAGACATTTTTCCTTCTTTAACCGATAGCAATAATCTTAGGGTTCACCAACTAGGTTCCTTAGGGTTTACCGACTAGGTTCCTTGCTCGGTAACATATTATAGTATTAACCTTTCAATCAACAACATATGTAGGATATCAAAAAAATCTAAACATTGTGATCTCATCATTATCTAACTCGGTAATAGTTGCCCATTGAATAACTTATTCCTCCCCTTATTCATCACATTCTTTCTGTGTCTTTTACCGACATCTTTATACTCACCAAATCATACTTCTTAAGATATGACAACATCATATTGAATCAGAAAATCAATTTCTTGACATCAATGACAAAATAATAATATTAAGACAGTAAACATCCTTAATCAGTTATATCCATAATAATCAACAACTTTCTCAATATCCTTATTGAAATGCCAACAATCTCTCATTGTAATTGGAATGCCAACAATCTCCCTTTGTCTGTTATAATGCCAACAATAAGTGTATTGTCTCCCCTCTCTCTCTCTCGCTCTCTCCCCTTCTCCCTTCATCCATACCGCATGCCTCTTTCTCTTCTTCTCTCCCTCCCTACCTCCATACCCCACTACAACTGTGTTTGCACTTCTATAGAAGTAAATGAATTTATTTCTTATTTGCAACTTCCTCTTTGATTTTTATCATGTATGCTATCCTAAGAATATTGACTAATGTATTTGTGTGTGTATATTGAATAGGAGGAATAGGGTTTGAAATTGAACCATAGGTGCATTATCGTGACAAACAAGGAAACCTGCAGCAATATTCTTCTCGAATGTGTTTTTAATGAGCAAAGTAGATGTGGAAAATAGTGTCAACAAAGAAACATGATGAGTCAGAGTACTTGCAATATGTTTTTCATAAGGAAACAACAAGTAGGAAGAGAAAGAGGGAGAGAAACACAGATGATGTCATGGAGAATGATAGTGGTGGGTATGCGAGAGTTACCATGTTGTTACACAATGCCTATCACCTAAAGAAATTAAAGTTTTTTGTATGCATGGTAGTGGTAGTATATGATGATCATCATGATGAATACTAAGAGGGGGGGGTGAATTATTATGCCAAAAATTACTGTACTTAAACACTTTACTAGTCTAGTAGTAAACCGGTAAAATAGTTTAGCAAACAAACCAGTTAGCACACATGCAAACCAAATAGAAAATAATGAATTCACCCACATAAGAACAATCACCATAACACAAGATATTTTTATGTGGAAACCCAAATGGGAAAAACAACGGTGAGATGAAACTCACAAGTAACTATCTGCAGAATAGGAACTAGACCGGTTAAGGTCATACAATGTTCTTTACCAGAACAAATCCTATTAGGAATCTCAGTCTCTGTTAAGAGATAAGTTCAATTAAATACTACCTTGCAAGAGGATTTTAGATCCACAGATGTGAACCACCTTGTTAGAGGATTTACAAAATGCTTTTTGGGCCTACCCGGTTAAGGGCTTTAGACTTGTCGAAGATGTGAGTAATCAACAAGTGAGTGATCTAGCAAATAGCATAGATTGCTTGGTTAGATCCTTGATAGCTCGTTCCTAATGCATTCCAACATTACTTCAGTATTCAACACATTCACACTCTCCCTTCTCTCACAGACCTGAACTTCTCTTCTACAATCACACTTACAAAAACTCATCAACCACCTTAAACCCTAGCAACACCCTAAAACCCTAGACATGATGTGCTTATAAAGGAATCTGATTTCATGTCGGTCCAATAGGATTACAATACAATTTCCTGGGTACAATGCATCTGGACACTTTTGGTAACATGACACAAATGCACCGCCAAAGTGTCGGCACCGCTAGACAATCGATGGATGGTAACTCATCACAAAATGCCAGTTGGTAACTCATCACAGAGTATTACTGGTTCATACAAAATACCGGTTTAAGCAAAATACTGGTTGCCGGTTTGACAAAATGAAGACTAGGAAATATGAGTTGTGTCACTTCGTTCCTTTGTACCACTTGAGATCCTCAAACCACTTGGGGTCTTCATACCGCTTGAGATTGGTAAACACTTTCTGTAAAAAATTGATAGTCTAAAGACTACAATACATCATATTGGTTGGAACAAATACTGATTGAGCTTTAACTCATACATACAAAAAGTGATCTCAAATCAAGTGTGTGTCCATCAATGACAATCACAACATCAATCATCAAAAATGCCAACAATCTCCCCCTTTGGCATTGATGGCAACACTTAGGAAAATTTTGACATCTAAGTGTTTTACAACAAAAATATGCCATAATCAAAATTACTCCCCCTAAGCATATACACTATCTCTTTTGTAGAAAATACAATGTATACTACTCCTTAACAAAAAAAATATGAAATTATACATAGTATGCATCAAAATTTAAATACCAGTACACTTCTCCCCCTTTGCCAACAATGACAAAGTATAGCTGAATAACCCTTGTTCCTTTAGCATTAATAACTGATTTAAAGAGTTTGTCACAATAAAGAGTGAAACTTGTCAAAAACTGATTTAAAGTCCTGCATAAATGTCTTCAAGGATAAAGACCATGATTCAAGCAATGAGGTAGCAACCTCATGCTCCATTTGCATTTGATAAACCTGCTCCTCCATGGCATCCATGGTACTCATCTCTTGAGTAACCGTTAGGGCATTTATATTGAGGTAGCATTTCTGGAGAATTTGCAGTCTTGGGAATAGGACCAGTTGAAGTTCCTACAAATTACATGTCCAGTTTCTTATCTCTGCCTCTAGTCTTGCAGACTGAAGTTGAAATCGATGAGCAGTTTGTCCATATGTGGAGGAGTCATATGGCATCTTGAAGGTGCTAATAAATGTTTGCATATCAGTTTGCAGTTTGTCCTTCTAAGTGAGAACATCATTACAGAATAAATGAGGTTGACAATTATTGCTGAGTAGTAGATTTCCCTCATTCATTGCATCTCTAATGTCATTCTATGCCTTCTAAAGATCAGATTGAAGCTCTGTTAACTTTATCACCAAGGCACTGTCTAGAGCCTTTTGATGTTTCTTCTTGGCATTTGCTTCTGCAACCTCTTCCAGGCTTTGTACTTGGTCTTCTACAACTGTGCATAAGAGTTTCAATTGTGCAAGTGAGGAATTAGTACTGGTAAGGTTCGTATCGGGTATCAAACTAGTAAGAGTGTCCACCATAGCTTGGATCACATCTTGCTCCTTTTTCCTCCTTATCACTTCCACGCATTCTTGAGCAACCTTAATGCTCTACAGAAATTCTGATTCATTTGCGGACTGGAGGTCAATGGGACTAGTAATGTCAGCCGATTTAGCCTGACTATCGGTTGCCATTGGGGTCTCCACCTGTGTGCTCTTTACCACTGCTTCCTTATCCTTGGCTTTTTGCTTATCTTCTTTAGCCTTCCTCTGCTCCTCTTCTTCTTTCTTTCTTTTCTCTTCTTCTTGTGTCTTCATCTTTTCTTCATCCTTCTTCTTCTCATCTTCCTTCTTCCTCTTCTCCTCTTCCTATTTCTTCTCTTCCTCTTTCTGCTTCTCCTCTTCTTTCTTTTCCTCTTCCTTCTTCTTCTCTTCCTCTTGTTTCTTATTTTCCTCATCTCTTCTCTTCTTCTCCTCTTCTTTTCTCTTATCCTCTTCCTCTTTCCTCTTTTTCTCCTCTTTTTTCTCTTATCATCTTCCTCTTTCCTCTTTTTCTCCTCTTTTCTCTTATCCTCTTCCTCTTTCCTCTTTTCCTCCTCTTTTCTCTTATCCTCTTCCTCTTTCCTCTTTTCCTCTTCTTTTCTCTTATCCTCTTCATCTTCCTGTTTCTTCTTTTCTGCTTCTTGTTGCTTCTTTTCTTCTTTTGCCTACTTCTCCTACTCTATTCCTTCTGATGGTGTACCCTGAGTAACTTTCTCACCATCTAAGGCATCAACGTCAATGGGTTCCATTTGTTAAGTGACCGGTCCCCTTCACTATCATATACTTCATCTGGTTTTGATATTTCTAGTTCTTGCTTAACCTTCTTGTTGGCTTGACACACTTCATTAGTATGTACAATAGTCATCATATGAAGATGAGTGTCTTTTTCAACATCATCAATTCTCCCTTCTAATAACCAGAGTCTTCTCCTTCTAGTGAAGAAGAGTCCTTTGTTTTGGTTAATGACTTCAAATAGCTCAGAATTGGACAGGTCAGGAAAGTATTGGGTAAATACTTTCTCCCTTATTTCCTGTTCCTTCTCTATGGCGATGCACCATTTGTTATCTAAAGAATTATACAAAGAATCCAGTGTCTCAGATCTAATTTCCGAAGGCGACCGGTCGTTAACACACAAATACTTAATGATTTCCTGTTCAACTTCTTCCTTTTCATCATCATTGAAGTCATCAAAATAATCAATTAAATCATTCAAAAAATTTCTCCTAATATTCTTTGTAGTTCTTTGACAATGTGTCAACGGTTTGTAAGAAGAAATATCAATATTTACTGGTACAGATGTTGCTGGTTCATTCTTTGTTTTTTTCTTCATTTGCCTAGTCTTCTTAGGCGGTTCTTCTGACATAGTTTCTTCCGAGTTTGGTGTATTGATTTTTGTCTTTTGCTTCCTCTCAAAGACTTTGGTAGGTGCCACTTCCAGTTTCTTCTTAGCTAGTGATCACTTGGTCACTTTGGGATTGGCTATAGTAACTAGTGCCGATGCTGAAGGCACTGCCTTTCCTTTCTTTACTGAGGGTTCTACAACCAGTGTAACCCTTTCTAGATAGGTGCTGGTTCTTTTTGACTTTGGATCAAGAGGCAAGGTAATTACGGTAGAGACATACCCATCTAACATGTCATTCATTACCTCATATCCGATCGGTTCCACTTCTTCCTGTCTAGGCTCAACCGCCTCCATTATGCACTCATCAACTTTGATGGTGAAGCAGATGTCTTCCTCACTTTTTGACTATATCACCGGCTATTCTTATCCTTTGGCTCATCTTGCATTTGAACTCATCAAATTATTTGTTCAGTACTTCCAGATAGCCGGTTCCAACTGCTTGTAGGCTTTCCTTGATTTGTTTTGTCACTGGTTGGTCAATAGACCATTGGATATCACCTACTCCTGGAAAGTAGCCTTGGAAGTAAAAGAACAACCCAACCAGTAGTTGTCCAAACTTAAATCTCAGTGCATTGTTCTGTTTGATCAAATTAAGATTCAATAGTTGTCTTTGCATATTAGTGCACAGATCAAACGATGCATCTTCCTTGATCATCCTGTAAGTGGAATTTACCACTGCAAGAGAGACATAATTAATTCTACTAGTAGAGAACATCTAGTAACCTATCACCATGCAGACATACTTGACCAGATCATCCTTGATTGAGTTGACAGTCATTCCACGCGAGTCACTCACTGAACCGGTGAGCCTGAACATTTCAGTCTTGCTAACCTTCCTTAGGGTTGGCACTTCCTCTATGTTACAGAAATTGGTGATGGCATGAATTGCTTCTGGTGTGATGTCATGCGTCTTCTCTAAGTACATTTTATCACCGTGCACCCTGCTCAGAATGATGCGAATGTGATCATCTAAAAATTCTTCAAGAAAATAGACTGCATTGTGAAGTTTCTTTTATTCCAGAATGTTGAATTCTGGTTTAATCTTCTTATCCTTCCCACAGAACAAACTTAACTGGGAGTGGATCACAAGAGACCCTAGGTCTTTGATTTTACAATCTATGTAATTAGAAATGCCTTCTTCTACTATAACACCAGTGGGTACTAGGGATAGGGCATTGTATTTTTCCTTGCGTTTGATGAAATCTACAGAATCAACAGGTGCACTAGAACTAGCATGTGATGCGGAAGCCATGATAAACAGAAAATTTTGAAAAATATCTTCATAGATCGAAATTTAGGGCTTCGCAATTTGAACTTTGGTACACACTCCTTTAGTTGCTGAAATACCACTTTGCGTTCTACACTTCTCCAACAGATGATTGCCTTAGATTCTTCTTTAGGATTTTGATAAATTCTTTGAATCGTAGTGTAAATCACTTTTCTTCACTCTAAACTTGAAAAACTTCTTCGCTCGCAAAATGATAAGTGAGAAATGATTTGAAAATTCCTTTTAAACAAGTTCTCCACCTACCATAATAAATGTTCCACTATTAGGGCATAAACCATAATTTTCCTTTTACCATTTCCGGTTTTCTGCCGACTGACAGGTATTTCATACCGGTTTAGGTCTTTTACTGGTGTCAACCGGGGGTTCGAGATATTTCACCGTTTGCTCCCCCTAAGCTTTTTGTAGCTTAGTTTGTCAGTTCTGAAATTTCCACACTAGGTGTAGAAACCGGTTCTTCTTACAACACTCCTGGTTACATTTTCCAGGTTTTATTCATATATGCTTGAACAGTTTCAACATCAATCTTTCCTTCTGGAGTGACCGGTATGTCATCTGATATGTTCTTTCTTGTTCTGCAGAATCTGGCAATGTGACCCAGTTTGTTGCAATGATAGTAGACCATTCCAGGTGCTCTCCACGGTCCATTATTCATGTTATTGTTCTTCCTCCTGCATGTTGGAGTAGTGTGACCATGACAATGACAAATCACATAGATTTCTCTCCATCCGGTTGCCGCTTGATAGCCACCGCTTCCTGACTGATGATTAAAAGTATTAAATCGGTTGGGATTTCGGTTCACAAAAGGTTCCGGACCAACTCCTTGAGTCCTCTTAGGATATCTTCCAATGTTGTTCATAACAGACTTGCATTTAGATGCTCTATGCCAAAACTTGTTGCATACATAACATTTACCATTGAACTTATTAGATCTAGGTACATTGTTTATAAAGTAAGGAAAATTATTGTAGGCTTTGCTCCTACACACATTAGCAGTATGTCCTTCTTTAAGATAGTTAAAGAAAATAGGTTTTAACTTTTTCTTACCTTTACCTTTGAATGATGATTGCTTCTTCGATGCTTTAGCATTTGCACCAGAGGTCTCACCTTCTTCATGACCGGAGTAGCCAAGTCCATCAGTATTCTTGATAGGTTTGGCCGATTCAAGATTTTTCTCTAGCTTTACAGTACTCTTGTTGAACTTAGCAAGTATTTCCTTTGACTCAGAGAGTTCTTTGGAAATAGCAGCATTTGCTTCCATCAAGTTTGCATTCTCGGAGATGGCTGTGTTCAGTTCTCCTTGCATGTCTTCCTTTTCCACTTTGCTCACATGGAGTTGAGCAGTTAGGGCACTGATTTCTTGTTTTAACTTGGAGATCTCATGATCTCTGTCTTTTACAAGATCTTCAACTTTCCTCTGGTTCTCAAGCTCTTCACACATTCGGATAGTTAGTCCTTCCAACTCCTTTCTTAGGTTGGAATTGGATTCATTCAACTTTTCTACTTCTTGAATTAGGGCTTCCATGTCTGCTTCATCAGAGGAACTGTTTTCAGTTAACTCCATCAATTTTTCAGCATGTTCTCTCCTTTTTGCCTGAGGTGCCTTATATTTGACCATAAGTTCATCATAAGCTTGCTCAGACTGAGTGAGTCGATGAGTAAGCTCCCTCATAGTGTATTCCCCCATATCTCTTCCCAAGTGGTTAAACTTATAGAAAGGTTGGCTCTGATACCAATTGATAAATACTAAGAGGGGGGGTGAATTAGTATGCCAAAAATTACTGTACTTAAACACTTTACTAGTCTAGCAGTAAACCTGTAAAAAAATTTAGCAAACAAAATGGTTAGCACACATGCAAACCAAATAGCTAATAATGAATTCACCCATAGAAGCACAATCACCATAACATGAGATTTTGATGTGGAAACCCAAATGGGAAAAACCATGTTGAGATGAAACTCACAAGTAACTATCTGCAGAATAGGAACCAGACCGGTTAAGGTCATACAATGTTCTTTACCAGAACAGATCCTATTAGGAATCTCAGTCTTTGTTAAGAGATAAGTCCGATTAAAGACTACCTTGCTAGAGGATTTTAGATCCACAGATGTGAACTACCTTGTTAGAGGATTTACAAAAGGCTTTTTGGGCCTACCCGGTTAAGGGCTTCAGACTTGTCGAAAATGTGAGTAATCAACAAGTGAGTGATCTAGAAAATAACACATATTGCTTGGTTAGATCCTTGATAGCTCGTTCCTAATGCATTCCAGCATTACTTCAGTCTTCAACAAATTCACACTCTCCCTTCTCTCACAGACCTGAACTTATCTTCTACAATCACACTTACAAAAACTCATCAACCACCTTAAACCCTAGCAACACCCTAAAACCCTTACAGGAATCTGATTTCATGTTGGTCCAATAGGATTACAATACAATTTTTTGGGTACAATGCATCTGGACACTTTTGGTAACATGACACAAATACACTGCCAAAGTGTCGGCACCGCCAAAAAATCGGTGGATGGTAACTCATCACAAAATGTCGGTTGGTAACTCATCACAGAGTATTACCGATTCACACAAAATATCGGTTTAAGCAAAATACCGGTTGCCGGTTTGACAAAATGAAGACTAGGAAATATGAGTTGTGCCACTTCGTTCCTTTGTACCGCTTGAGATCCTCGAACTGCTTGGGGTCTTAATACTGCTTGAGATCGGTAAACACTTTCTACAAAACACCGATAGTCTAAAGACTATAATACATCATACCGGTTGGAACAAATATCTGTTGAGCTTTAACTCATACATACAAAAAGTGATCTCAAATCAAGTGTGTGTCCATCAATGACAATCACAACATCAATCATAAAAAATTCCAACACATCACTTGTCAAACAGCTTGGAATTGTACATACCCATGAAAGAAATCAAGTGTGTAATTCCTATACTCACAATTGAGATCAATCCTATAGCCTTACAAATTTAATAGCATCATATGTTTTAGAACTTAGGTAGTACCCTTAGGGTTAGGTAAAGCTCTTACACTTGATTTTTAGTGAAGCCTCGTTGTTTGTTCACTTGGAGTCTCTCTTATGCTGACAATGGTCTAACTTAGCTATATCAAAACTAAACTACTGATGTTCTATTGTATGATGTTCTATTCATAACTTTAAATTTAATATATCATTTTATTAGCCCACCATATGACCCCTTAGGTGTCATTAGAGGTCGTATTGTTTCCTAAGAGGTCATATGGTGTCCTCTGACCCCTTAGGGCACCATATGACCCCTTAAGACACCATACAACCCATAACAACACCATATGGTGTCCTAAGGGGTCATAGGATGCTATATGACCCCTTGGGACACCAATGACCCATAATAACACCATATGGTGTTCTATGAACCCTTAGGACACCATTTGGTGTCATTATAGGTCCTATGGTGTGCTAAGGGATAATATAGTGTCATATGATCCCTTAGGACACCCTATGATCCCTTACATGTTGTTAGGGGTCATATTGTGTTCTAAGGGTCATATTGTGTCCTCGATTCGATCTCTCTTCCTCTCCCCCCCTCCTTCTTCTCTCCCTCTCCCTCTCTCCCTCTCCCTCTCCCTCTCCCTCTCCCTCTCCCTCTCCCTCTCTCTCTCTCTCTCTCTCTCTCTCTCTCTCTCCTTCTCCCTTCCTCCATACCCATCCCTCTCTCTCTCTCCCTCTCCCCCCTTCTTCCTTCCTCCATACCCCATCCCTCTTTCTCTTCTTCTCTCCCTCCCTCTTTCACTTCTTTTGTAATTCCTATAGTCACAATCGAGATCAGTCCTATAACCTTGCAAATTTAATAGCATCACATGTTTTAGAACTTAAGCAATACTCTTAGGGTTAGGTCAAGCTCTTACACTTTCTTTTTAGCAAAGCCTCGTTGTTTGTTTGCTTGGAGTCTCTCTTATGCAGACAATGGTCTAACTTAGCTATATCAAAACTAAACTACTGATGTTTTATTGTATTATGTTCTATTCATAACTTTAAATTTAATATATCATTTTATTAGCCCACCATATGACCCCTTAGGTGTCATTAGATGTCGTATTGTTTCCTAAGAGGTCATATGGTGTCTTGTGACCCCTTAGGACACCATATGACCCCTTAAGACACCATACAACATATAACAACACCATATGGTGTCCTAAGGGGTCATAGGATGCCATATGACCCCTCGGGACACCAATGACCCATAACAACACCATATGGTGTTCTAAAGGGTCATATGGTGTTTTATGACCCCTTACGACACTATTTAATGTTGTTATAGGTCCTATGGTGTGCTTAGGGATAATATAGTGTCATATGACCCCTTAGGACACCCTATGACCCCTTAGATGTTGTTAGGGATCATATTGTGTTCTAAGGGTCATATTGTGTCCTCTCTCTCTCTCTCCATACCCCATCCCCCTCTCTCTCGCTCTCTCCCCTTCTCCCTTCCTCCATACCCCATCCCTCTTTCTCTTCTTCTCTCCCTCCCTCTTTCTCTTCTTCTATAATTCCTATTAGCCCACCATATGACCCCTTAGGTGTCATTAGAGGTCGTATTGTTTCCTAAGAGGTCATATGGTGTCTTGTGACCCCTTAGGAGACCCTATGACCCCTTAAGACACCATACAACACATAACAACACCATATGGTGTCCTAAGCGGTCATATGGTGTTATATTACCCCTTATGACATTATTTGGTGTCGTTATAGGTCCTATGGTGTGCTATTTGGTGTTTTTATAGGTCCCTCCCTCTCCCCACTCCTCTCCCTCCTTCCCTCCTCTTCTCTCCCTCCTTCCCTCCTCTTCTCTCCCTCCTTCCCTCTCTCTCTCTCTCTTCCTCTCCCTCTCTCTTCCTCTCCCTCCTCTCCTCCTTTCTCTCTCCCTCTCTCTCCTTCCCTGTCTCTCTCTCTCTCCCTCCCTCTACCTCCCCCCCCCTCTCTCTCTCTCTCTCTCTCTCTCCCTCTCTCCCTCTCCCTCCTTCCCTCTCTCTCTCTCTCTTCCTCTCCCTCTCTCTTCCTCTCCCTCCTCTCCTCCTTTCTCTCTCCCTCTCTCTCCTTCCCTGTCTCTCTCTCTCTCCCTCCCTCTACCTCCCCCCCCTCTCTCTCTCTCTCTCTCTCTCTCTCCCTCTCTCCCTCTCCCTCCTTCCCTCATTCTCTCTTGCTCCCTCTCTCCCTCTCTCCCTCTCTCTCTCTCTCTCTCTCTCTCCCTCCCTCTCCCTCCCCCCACTCTCCCTCTCCCTTCCTCCATACCCCTTCTTCTCTCCCACCCTCCCCCCTCTTCTCTCCCTCTCTCCCTCCCTCCCTCTCTCTACCTTCCCTCTCCCCTCTCTCTCTCTCCCTCTCTCTCCCTCACCCTCCTTTCTTCTCTCTCTCTTCCTCTCCCTCCTCCCCTCCTTTCTCTCTCCCTCTCCCTCCTTCCCTCTCTCTCTCTCTCTTCCTCCCCCTCCCCTTCCCGCCCCCCTCTCCTCTCCCTCCCTCGCCCCTACTCTTCCTCTCCCTTCCTCCATACCCCCTTCTGCTCTCCCACCCTCCCCCCTCTTCTCTCCCACCCTCCACCCTCTTCTCTCCCTCTCTCCCTCCCTCCTTCCCTTCCACCCCTCCTCCTCTCTCCCTCCCTCCTACTCTCTCCCCTCTCCCTCTCTCTCTCTCTCTCTCTCTCTCTCTCTCTCTCTCTCCCTCCCTCCCTTTTTATTCACATTTTTTCTACTACCAATAGCGTGTATAGGATACTGAACCTATTAGTTCATTGCCCCGCCATAACTTTTTTAAGGCGTAGGAGCGCATACGTGGTACTTATTACTTGTAAGTGTGTACGAGATAATGAGCCCATTATTCTCTACCCCGAGATAACATTTTTTAGGCTTAGGAGAGTGTACTTGCTACTTATTAGTACAAAATGGGAAAGCAAAATACCATTGGGCTTGCCAACATTTTATGGACTAATAGCGCGTACGCGGTTATTAATGTAGTGCGTACATGGTACATAGACATAGTTTTAGTTGCCCAAGAGCCTCAATGACCTCAAAAGAAGTTTTTGAGGTCATTGAAGGCCCCACTGGAATTGTCTCTGCACTTCTATCACTGTTTTGTACATAGAAGTAAGTGAATTTTTTGTTTTTGCATGATTTCAAATAATTGAATTGTTGTTCTTATTAGTTTTGTCAATAGTATTGTGATTGTTTAATAGTTTGATTCCAAAAAATAGTGATAAGATGCATATTTATGATTATTTGTTTTTTTATGAACTTTTGTTTACATATATATGTAATATGATTCTATTTAGGACAACCGATATCAACCATGGGAAAGAACAAGTGAGGAACGATGGAATAACGAGAGGTTGAAAAGGAAAGACAATGGCAGCGTATGAAGAAATTACATGACATAAGAATAATGGGAGAAGAAGGTATGTCATCCTCAACATCTCAATTCAATTTACCAAATGAACATAATGCACCTAATGCAATTGAAGAAGAGACATTTGATTTGACGTATGAACCTAATGCAATTGAAGAAGATACCACATTGAATAATCAATTAAATGATGAAAATACACCTTCTCTATTTGATGAATTGAATGTACATAATGCATCGATGTTAACACCTCCTAGAATCATTCATAGGAAGCCAAAGTATCTAATTGAAATTGATGAGAATATATTGAAGCCGATTCCCAATAAAATGAATGAATGAACTTGTAGGAGAATGGTTAAAACAATATGGAAAAACTTTTTTGAAAACTTAAATCAAACCGCAAGATGTCAATTAATTGTTCAAATGATTAAAAATTTGAATTTTAGAGAGACAATGAAAATTCTAGGCCTAAGATCATCTGAAAGTAACAGTGAAAGAACTATTGTGAGAAATCTATTTGATGCATATCAATCTATTGGTTCAAAATCACATACTAAAGATTCTAATGCTACTCGATGTGTCATTATATCAACCATAATGAGCAAGAAAATAAAAAAAGATCATTTGATAAGAAAAACAAGTAAGTCATTAAATGTTAGTAGAACAACATTAAGTAAAGTATTAAAGGGGCAGGAAAAAATAGAGGAACCTAACAATAATTCTCTTTGAGCATTCTTAGGTAGACTACCACATAAAGACAAGGTTGTTGTTGATGCACTAAGAACATTAATTGAATTTTTTTGGCATGACAACACAAGAGGTTCGCCCAACCAAAGAGATGTTGTTAGAAGACAAATTGGGTCTCAAAATCATGAGCCACATGCCAAAAACTATTTGGATATGACTCAAACTAAATTTTATGAAAGATTCCTTCAAAAGTTTCCTCAAATAAGAATTTCTCAAAGATTTTTTGAAATGACAAAACCTTTTTATATTAAGATTAATCATATACGCACCACGTGTTGTTGTAGGATGCATGTATTGAATTTTCCAGGCACTATGATGTTTTTCGTCACATTTGTTCTACTTTGCACAGTAACGATGTTTTGCAGGAATGCAATATACAAGCACCTCCTAATTTGGTAAGAGAAATTATTTCAAGTGTGCTATGTAATAGATATGATGGTTGCATTTATTATAAGATGCCTTGTTTGGAAGGTTCTTGCACTATATGTGGTGGTTTGCAACGTTTACCAAGATGCGTACATTTGGAGAGCACACATGAAATGGGTATGAAACTAGTTTCTTTTGGAAAATACAAGACAATCACATATGGAGTTAAAGATGGAAAAGATTTGAAGAGATGTGAAATGGTGAAAAATGATATATGTGTAGCTGAATTTATGAAAATGTTTCAAGAGAAACTAGTTTATGAGTACATAATCCATACACATAGAGCACGATGGTGAGATGAGAAATTCAAGTTATGTAAAGACACATTTCCTCTTGGCACCATTGTCTCTATCGTTGATTTCACTGAAAATTATACACTACAACCTCAAAATGAAGTGCAATCTATGTATTATCACTCTACACGAGTTTCTATTTTTGTATACATAGCATTCATGCATGCAGATGATAGCACAAAGGAGGATAGAAAGGTTGTAAGAGAGTATCACTTCTACATAAGTGATGATTGTACTCATTCATAAAAGTTTCTACAAGGATGCTTTAAATTTTTCTATGATAGTTTAAGGGAAAGGAACATACGATACAACCAACACTTAATATGGTCAGATAATTGCACCGCACAATTCAAGAATGCAAGGATGTTTTATTGGTTGACAAGGATGCATATGACAAGCGGTGTACAACATTTTTGGAATTTCATTGAGGCTAGACATGGTAAGGGAGAGAACGATGGTGTAGGATCATGTGTGAAAAAAGTCCTAGCTAGAGAAGAATTTAAGTATGAAGGTGGTGCTGAGTTGATAGATACAGAAACAATTGTGCAATGGTGTAAGTCTATGATGGGTCCAGGTAATCTAGGTACATCAATGGTTCATAGATATTTTTGGTTGATCATTGAATCTAACATTGAAAACTATTTAGATTGTTGTACAGTTGCAGGATTGAGTGACATGAACTCATTTATGAGTTCAAATTCAAGTTCACTGGTAATTTATACAAGACAAATGGTATGTTTTTGCTCTTCATGCATGTATTGTTTGTGGGAAGAATGTGAATCACAAGAGTGGGTTGACAAATGGTCTTGTAGACCGTTGGTTCCCATTGATTCATATCAAATTCCCAAAGCACTACAATTGAGCCAGATGGAGACATCAGTGGATTTTGACCATGTATCCGACCTAGTGGATTCAAGTGATTTTTTGAGTTAATTTTTTTGCATGTATTCTTTTTGGTTCATTTTGTTGTACATCATACTTTATTTTGGGTATAAATTAACACTTTATTAAATGCAGGTCATGTGTATGTAGTTGTTGCAGAAGAGAACAATGAAGAAGGAACATATCACTATTTGTGTCATTGTGTTGAGCCAAAAATAAAATTGACAACTACAATCATTCATGGAGAGGGTATTGAGTACCCAATAGGGTTTGTTGTCATGACAGGAACATGGCTTCCGAGATACCTTATCAATAATTATGATGTTTGGTTGTTTGAGGACTTTGAAACACACAAAGATATTCTTCATTTCTCTAACCTTGTTGTTGCAACAAATATTTATTTGATTAAGTATCGTGGTAGACCTCATAACAAGATTTTATGTAAAGTTCATGAATCTAACCATGAGGCAATACTTGACACAATATAGGTTAGAGCCGATCTTGAAGGCTCACTTGATTGATTCTACGGTTCAGAGTAGAATGATTTTGAGAAGTTTGTATAAATCATTGACGAATTATTCTATATTCTTTTTTTGTATATATAAATGCCCATGAGATGATTTTTACATGTTTAGGGGCATAATTTTGTTTATTTAAATGGAAATGAGATTATTTGTACATATGTACATGCCAAATTTTGTATATTAAAATGGCGATGAGCTGAATTACACATATTGTAATGCTAAATTTTGTATAAAAGCCCATGAGATGATTTGTATATTAAAATGGCGATGAACTGAATCACACATATTGTAATGCCAAATTTTGTATAAAAGACCATGAGATGATTTTTAAGACATTTTTTTGTATAATAAAATAGCCAAGAGCTGATTTGACCATATTTAGAGGCAAATTTTTTAATAATATGTGACAATGTTTTGTGACTATTTTGTGTGTCAATGTTTTGTGACTATGTTTTGAGTATATGTGATGTGTCCCTGGTCAATCATGAGAATTCTTGATTCTTGTATAATCATGGAGAATTATTTGAGTCATTATCGAGTCATAGGGGTCATAGATTGAGACTAGATACAATTTGAGCAAAAAATGTCATTGTTGTCAAAAACATTGTCAAAAAAGTTGTCAAGCAACTTCTACATTGCATCAGTAGGGTATGATTCTTGACATTTTGAGGCTTTAGGATGCATGACAGGGGCATTCCTAGTGTAAAACTACCCACCCGAATGTGCTCGTGACATCGGTTTGTGCACATGACTAACTGAATCAATTATAGCCAATCCTGCAACTTTGCATTGCATGCAACTAACGATTTTTGCAATTGGCGAAAAAATGCTACCAATTTAAAATGGCTCAGAGTCCTCAAAAATCAAGATAGGTCATTTTAGAGGAGCCTCACATGACCCCACTTCAAATGGATCAACCATATGTGTCTTGGATTGGAAGAAATAGTCTTTCAAATTTTGACAATTTTTTGGACTCATGGCACTTGAGAGATCGCCCCGATACGGTATGACTCTCAATGTTTCAACACTTTGGGATGCATGATAGGGGCATGCCTAGCATAACACTGCCCACCTAGATGCACTTGTGATGCCAATTTACGCACATGACTAACTGAATCAATTCTAGCCAATCTTGCAACTTTGCATTGCATGTAATTGATGGTTTTTGCAGCAGGCAAAAAAATGCTACCAATTGAAAATGGCTCTGAGTCGTCAAAAATTGAGATAGGAAATTGTAGAGGAGCTTCACACGACCTCATGGGTTCAAACGGATCAACCATATGTGTCGTGGATTTGAAGAAATAGTCTATCAAATTTTAACAATTTTTTGGACTCATGACACTTGAGAGATTGCCCCGGTACGATATGACTCTCGACGTTCTGACACTTTGGGATGTATGATAGGGGAATGCCTAGCATAAAAATTCCCACCCAAACATTCTCATGACATTGGTTTGTGCACACGACAAACTGAATCAATTCTAGCCAATCTTGCAACTTTGCATTGCATGCAACTAACGACTTTTGCAGCAGGCGAAAAAATGCTACCAATTGAAAATGGCTCCGAGTCATCAAAAAATGAGATAGGTCATTGTAGAGGAGCCTCACATGACCCCATGGGTTCAAATAAATTGACCATATGTGTCCTATATTTGAAAAAATAGTTCGTCAAACTTTGACAATTTTTTGGACTCATGGCACTTGAGAGATCGTTCCGATACGGTATGACTCTCGATGTTCTGACGCTTTGGGATGCATGAAAGGGGCATGCCTAGCATAATCCTCCCACCTAGATGTGCTCATGATGTTAGTTTGTGCACATGATGAACTGAATCAATTATAGCCAATCTTGCAACTTTGCATTGCATGCAACTCACAGTTTTTACAATAGGCGAAAAAATGCTACCAATTGAAATTCACTCCGAGTTGTCAAAAACTGAGATAGGCCATTGTAGAGGAGCCTCATGTGACCTGATGAGTTCAAATGGATTGACCATATGTGTCCTGGAATTGAAGAAATAGTCTGTCAAATTTTGATAATTTTTTGGACTCAGGGCACTTGAGAGATCGCACTGGTATGGTATGACTCTCGATGTTCTCGTGCTTTGGGATGCATCACAGGGGCATGCCTAGCATAAACCTTCCCACCTAGACATGCTTGCGATGTCAGTTTGTGCATGCAATGAGCAAAATTTGACCATTGCGAGCGTAAGGGTGCTCTCGCACCGAACACATATTGTTGTTTATATCATATTGTCGATTTTTGTTGTTTATATTCATATTGTTGATTACATATGCAAATATTCATTTAAATTTATAAAAAGGATAATGATCAATTAAATTTATAAAAGTACAACCACAAAATACAACAAATACAAAATAGTGAACTTAGTACACATTTATTGGATCGAATATTGACATTTATATATATATATAAAAGACATGTTTGCCAAGTCAATATAAGTATTACAAAATTGTGGCATATGCCATGTCCAAATCGATATACAACAAAAATGTAGAATATATCTACATGTATTGGTCATTCTATGACCAAAACTAACACTATATGATCCTAAACTTGTGGTAGATCATCAAAATCAAGCCTCTTCGATGCAGTATGTGACTCTGTAGATGGCTGTAAAACCACAATTCAAAAGCCAAGTTAGAATTCTTTTGTAGAAAATAGTTCACAATTAACAACATAACTATGCATTTAACTATAATTTCTTAGCAATTGAAATCTAGATTACCTCATCGGCTGATCTAGGAGCTAATGTCTTTGCTCTCCTCTCCTTGTCACTCTTAGGAGTTTTCTTGAAGACATACTTAAATGGATCCACGTTATGGCCATACCGCGAAGGGGTCTATTGTAGATTAAATGTACAGTTAATACAATGTAATAATATAAATATATCAAAAACACTTAAAGTCTATAATATAGAGAACAATGATGTACCTGTGCCTGAGATGCTTCCCCAATGGACTGAGGATGGCTCACCATCGATGGAGAAATTGTCGCTATTATCTATACAAAAAATATTTAAAGATTACAAACAATTAATATAATGATAAGTATTGTAGGTTAAAAACAGTTAATTTTACAAATCAAACAAAAGTGTACCGGATCCTGAGATGCTTCTCCAGTGCATGGAGGAGGGTTCGCCATTGATGAAATAGGTATGGATATTTCCTGTATGGAAAAAATATAAGATTATAATATATCACAAGTTCACATGTACATGTACATTTAATAATGAAATTAAGAAAATAAAGTAGAGATACATGCCCCCGCCCTCTCTTGATCCACAGGCAAATTGGGTGCATTCAACAAATCCACATAGCTCAATGGTCACTGTACATGTAAAATAGACAAAAAACACTAATCAATCTACAAACCCCAACTAATACTTGATTTCAACATTTAAAAACAATTGTACAACTAAAAATGTATTCAATTCCCTTCTTGCTACGTTTTGGCATCTTCGAGGAATTCTTTTTCTTAGGACAAGCCCTAGACGTGGAGGGGGTACCCTAAAAAAATAAATTAACATGAGATATTAGTACAGATAATAAATTAAACATAATTTTAAAAATTTAAAATTAAATGACTTGCATATTCCATCAAAACAATACATAAAAAAGGTTGTACAAAATATGATACCGTATAGCCTTGTAGGCTAAAATCGATCGCTAAGAGCATGATGTCATCACTCTAGGACATTTGGTCCCATGTCAGCACCTACAAACCAAAAATTGGACCAAGCATTAAAGATAGTTAGTATATCTTGTATTTTTTTGAATTCAAAGTGTACTATTCTATTTTAACATGTTACAAAATTTATACATCAGGCATCGAAGTTGTAGCTATAGTAACTGGGGGAGGTGTATGGGATACTATTGCTACATCTTGAAATACATATTATTTGTCTCAATTTAAATTGATGTATAATTGAAAATTCATTTATGTAATTACAAATTTAAAGTGACTGATAAATAAAATGCTATGAATTCAAATTAACACACCTGTGTTTGTCGCTCATGGGCAAACACCATGTCCATCAACTCATTTGTCAGTGCAAAATCCTTAGTTGTGTGGGCTTGACATCTACTCCTGCAAATCATGCATAGATGAGATGAGGATCCATCTGCATAGGCTGCATCATCTATCCCTGAGCATATACCCAAGCAACTGACACACATATGCTGGATGGGCTCTCTGTCGCCACCTAATGGCTCATCATCCAATACAATAGGGTGTGCTAATGAAATCCCATGCTGGATGATGGCACCAGTCAATGCTATGGCCGTCTGAAGAGTCTACAGCTCCATCGACTCTTTCATCTCTATTGGGACATCCTAATACACCTTGGGTTTGGGTGCTAGGGGAGGGTGACTCTCCGTGGGTAATCGCCTATGGGCTCTAGGTCTATCTTGGGCAGAGCCACCACCTCTACCATGGAACTCTCTCATGTCAAAATAGTTTAGGTGCAAATTGAGCACAAAATCACAATATAATTTTCTCAAAAAATATAATGGCACCTCATAATTATTACAAGGTGGATCATCAAAGACCATCCACCACCTCTGCCAAAAAAAATTCTTCATCTGCACATTGGTACACCAATGTATGGGAATCCTCTTTGCATTAAGAGGTAATGTCTGACTAGGTTTGTGATCAATGAAAAGGGCACATATTTGTTGTTTACTAATATTTTTGTTTTTTACTCCCTCGTATGATAGCTCATCGAAGTAGAATTGACGACACCTATCCCTGAAGCTTCCCCATTTGGTAATTTGTGTGGAAACAGCTATGGCACCACTAGCTAATGTTTTTAGGCTAGTGGAGAGGGATTGATGATGCTCAAGTTTGGATGTTTTCAATTTAACAATTAGTTTATTGATTTTAGACGTATTTTGTCCTAACAGATTAATTAATTGCTCCTGTGTTTTGGGTGTGCGGTCAAAAGGAGGAATTGGGGTGTATCTTGTGGGTTTTCAGGAGGTGCTTTTGGTTGTTCTTGTTGTGGATTAGAAGAATTTGGTTTTTGAAACAAAAAATGAAAAAGCGTAATCAAAATTAATGAAATTAAATTCAAAATGTAAAACAAATTGAACAAACAAGAAAGAAAGACAAAAATAAACAAAAACTAACCTTGATCCATAGTCTAGAGGATAAATATAGCACCCCGTTCGCAGTTTAAGAGAGAAAATGAAGAAAAAACAAAGTAAAGACGTGCTATTCATGGGAAAATAAGACCTAGTTTTTTTTTAAAAAACTTTTTTTAGCAGGCACCGCGTACACAGTTATCTTGGGATTAATAGCGTGCATGTGCTCATTTTCCTATAAGTAGCACGTGCACACTCATTTTCCTAGAGGTAGAGCGTACGTGCTCATTTTCCTAAAAGTAGTGTGTATGCGCTACCTTCTCTAGCCTTGGGAACAACAAACCTAAGCGCATACGCGGTGAATTCAAATTTTAGAACCGCGTACATGCTGCTTTTTTTTCCATGCTTTTTTTGGTTGGTGTCCACTTTTCTAACCACCATCTTTGTGCACATACCCTTGGGTCTTATGAATCTTTCTAGAAGACTTCATTGTCATAAGAACTTGTCTTATCTTTTGCCATTATTTATTATGTCCTAGGTCATTTAATGTTTGTTATCTCATGTCATAGGCACATTGTCTAGTTATGAGAAGCATAAAATTATTTTCCACCTTTGTCAAGATGCCCCTCAACCTAAAAAATAAACCAGTATTTATTCTTAAAGATTGGATGCTTGTTGTTAAAGATGGATCAAGTTATCAACTTTCTTATCATACAGTAGCTCACACATATAACACTCAAACCAATAAGAAAGATTCTAATGTTCTCCCCCTTGCCCAACCTTTTCTTCCTCCCCATTCATCTTTCACAACATGTTGGTAAGGAGTATGATCTTGTTGAGGAAATTTGTGCCAGCCTAGCTAAGATCTCCCTTTGTGATCTTTTACAAACCTCACCCATATATCATGGAACTATACAAGAATCTTTAAAAATGATTAATATTCAAAATCCTACCAGACCTAATGATGTGACTTCTTTGTTGGAATGCATGTATCCAACTAAAGCTGATATTGTGTTCTCCCAACATGCATTACCTTCTTTTAAAAAGTTAAAGTCAATGTGATTCCCTCATGATTGTTGTTCTTATTAATGGTAATTCCATAAGACAAACTTTAGTTGATAATGGTTCAAGTCTTAATGTGTTTAGCATTGATTTATTGCATAAAAATAATGTGGATACTTCTCTTATTTAGCCCAATTCTCTTTCTATTTGTGGCTTCGATAATGTTGGTAGAGAGATGTTAGGTAAAATTACCTTTCTTATTAAGGAAAGTGCTATTATTTTACCTATAATTGTCCACATCATGCTCGATACCCTCACATACAACCTTCTTTTAGGAAGACATTAGATTCATGCTATGGAAGTGTTCCTTCTACCCTTCAATGAAAAATGAAGTATATCTATTTAATTGGATGGAAAATTAGAACACGAGTTAAGTCTTGTAAATTAGGAAATAACCCAACTTTCTAAACAAAACATTAAAGGAAGAACTCAATTGATCCAATGCAAAAGGATTGAATGTAGATCAAGTTATTTTTCCTTTGTTTAGTTAAATTTGTTTTGAATGTATTTGAATATTAGGTGATGAAAAATGAATGTAAATCAACATAAATATTAAGCTACATTTGCAATATAGAGACATAGAGCTAGATCTGAGTAGAGTAAATAGAGGAGGATCCACACTTGAAAATTTGAATAAAAAACGCGGGACTAGGGTGTTGGTCACCCTGATCCCAAAGTTATCACATGCAGACAAAAATTAGGTTGTGGGATCAAAATGTCATTAGGAATATTTTTTCCAGAAATTTGACAGAATTCCTCATGACTAATGTAGTGGTGTTGTCCTTGTCCTTTAGTTTTTGCTTCTACAAAATCCATATTTGTTCGTCATTGTTTCCTCAATTTAGATCTTTATTTATATCTTTTGAATCCACCATATGCACACAGAAAGATAGAAAAATATTGTGGATAGGGGTTTGCCTAGGTCAAACCAATGGCTTAGAATTAACCCTAATTGAATTGAAATACTAAAGTAAATGTTATATGATATACCTCAGGTCTATTGTAATTGATAAAGGTTAATGATGAAATGATCTTTGAATGTAATAATAAGTGTTGATGCAATAACATGATGAAATATAAGACTCAAACACACACATGCTTGAATGAAGGTTGATGTAATTTGATGCTTCATGATATTGAGATGCTTTAAGGTTATGGTGGGATGAAAGTGTTGGTCTCAAATTCTGATTTCCTTATTCTCTCTGCAAGAATTCTCAAGCCTCTATTGCTTATGGAGAGAAACAACAGGAAACCGAAACAAAAGAAAACATATAACAAGGTTTATATGAAAACCTTCTACACTTCAAGCTTTCACTTAGCTTAGGTGGGTTTACCCCTTGTGATTACTTTTCACAATTGTGATTGAAAACTTACAGAGAAGTCCGGTGCCAACATTCTGTAAACCTTATCACTTTGAACATAACTGAATATAAAAGAAAGAATTGTAATCATTTTTGTTTTATCACCAAGAAGGTTATGGAACCTAGAAAAACTATACCAGTGCCTTATCCTAGGCTTCAGAGTCACCTAAGCTATACAAGAATTCTGAATTTGGACATTTCAATACATTTTATCACTTCAACTTCATTAACTTAATATATGCCTAATATATATGTAAGTTTTTCCTTTATGCTAAACCTGTTCATCAAATTCAAGCAGAAAACACTATTGATTCACTAACAGAGGGGTTCTACGTATATTTAATTCCTTCCCTTGAGAGAAAAACCTAAAATACCTCTGTAAGATTGCCTTGCAATCCCCATAAAATCAAATATTATTTAGAAGAACATAGTAAATCAATAAATGCAAGCAAGAAGACAACATAAATGTGAGCTCAAAATGATCTCATCTGTATATTGATATCCATCATCAAATTCTACATCTAACTCAGAGTGATCTTCCAAAAATCAGAAAAGGCCCTAAATATATTTTGCCAGAGTTCTTTTACCAAATTCTTGAGATCCTTTCCAAACGAGAAGAATAGAGACTGAGAAGAAGAGGGAAAAGATTAGGTCTGCAACCGAAATTGCCAGATGCCTTCTTCCCTAACTGAAAAGTATTATGTTCTCCTTTTCGTGGAAGCTTCTCTCATAATGTTGAAGATTTGTTGAAACAAACTTCATGGCTAGATTCCTCGTCTTGAGGGATTTCCAATGGTATACAATACTTGCCATTTCGGGCAAACATTAGCCTCTGAGTGAATTAATCACTCATGTGCCTCTATCATCTAAATTTTTCAAATTTTCTATATAGTCTCAACTATATATTTAATCTGATTTTAACTTTGATTTTTCTCTGATTTTGGCCTTGACATCCTGCCACGTGGCAGTCTCCGATTGGCTAATGGGATCCACTGGGATGACACCTCACTGATTAGCCAACTGGACTACCTCGTCACCACCACCTATGCACCATTGGACTATCATCTATACGCTACATCATTGCCACGTCATCACCACCTATGCACCACTGGATGGGACCCGTGAGCTGGACCTCCACCTGGACCTGCCATCTGTCTTTTGCCATTTTGCAATGGCTAATGAACATGCACCTTCAGGCTCCAAAATCACGCGGGCCGTTGGATCCTTTGCAACCTGCATGCTCTTTAACCTTTTGCGATTTCACAAAGCTTAACCGATGAGCATCTTCCTTTCACAAAATTGCATCGACCGTTAGATCTCCTGAACTTGCATGGTCTTTAACTCCTTTTGCTATTTCACGAACCTTAACCGACAAGCATATTTGGATTGCGAATCCACACGCATCGTTGATCTCCTTGGAACATGCTCGATCTTTAACTCGCTCGTTCTCTACAAAATTCCCCTGCCTCGAGATTCGTGCCTACGTGGGGCCCACCTGGTCGCCATTTGTCAACCTCCTTAAGTCGCCTCGAGAGGCATGCCCGCACGCGTGGGGTCCACTTGGTCACCCAGCAAACACCATCCGTCAAAAGCCTCTTGAGGCTTTGACATTATAGATGGGTGTGTTATTTCTTTTAAATATTAAAAACTCCCATTTCCCAGCAAATGTGGGATAAAGCATTTCGCCTGGGACTGTGATTTTGAAGCTTTTCTTGGGTTTTCATGGCATTTTCTTCTAAAACTTAAATGTGCATTTCATTTTAACTCTCCATATTCTCCACACTGAAAGAGGGGAACATGTTTTAGATGCCTTTTACCATACCAATGGCTTTTGCTAGTGAATTTTAAAGTCTTCTAGCAGCTACGTGAGGGAAATGTTGACTGTGCACCTGCCTTAATGTCATTTGCATTTTCTTGAAAGTTTCTATGGTTTCAAACACCACACTGACCACACCACCAATGGGAAGAATGCTGAAGGAAGATGACTGTTAATTTTAATTGCATTTTATTTGAAAGTGAAAACCTTTGCCAAAGCCATGCAGGAGGGAGGCTCTATCAAATTTCATTTCCTAAGACTTTAAAATAGTCTTCCAAAACTACATACCACGCTGGAGACTATGATGCTACCAATGCAATTTCTGGAGTTCATGTTTAATGTGGCTTCTTCAAATCCAAACACTGCATAGGGGCTTTGTTGGTTTTCACGTGGGGGAGATGATTTGCTATGGCTGAAGGTTTTCAGCAGCCTTTTCAAAGTGACTTCCATGTGAGGATTTGGCACTTGCTTGGAATTTTATTTGCCCTTTCCACTCCTTCAATGCCATACTCACAGCAGATTGGAGGACTTCAAGTTTTACACTTGTCAAATTTTCATTTGCTTAATGTTTTATCGCTGCCCTCCAAACTCCATTTCCACATGCTTCAGGGAAGATTGGTTGGGCTTTATACCAATTGCATTGTGCTGAATGTTAAAATAGCATTGCTTTAAAGTTTATTGCTGCCTCTCTCCAACATTCTTCTTCTCTACCTACTGCACATTTGCATTTCCTTGGAAACTTTATGTTCTAAACTTTCCCCTTCATCTACGCAGGGAGGAGGGAGGACTGTTGTTGCATTTGTTGAAAGAAATTTTAAGTTTTACGAGTAATAGCCTAGAAGGGAATAACTGGCTTTGCAAATGTCAATTGAATTTGATTGAAAGTTTCATTTCCTCCACATACCATGCAAGGAAGAGAGGGTATTTTCCTTTGTTTTTAAAATTCTAATGCCTTTTCAACACCACACGCAGCAGGAGAATTTCTTGGGCTTTACACCTGCCCATAGCAATTTCTAAAGTTTTTATTGCCAGCCAAAGGAATACCATAAAGCTCCATAAAAACCTCTCAGTTATATGCCCACATAATGAAATGAAATCATCTCTTAATAAACTAATTTGCAAATACACTTATTGGTATTGATATGCATCACCATGAATTAAGACCATTTCGCCTTAAAATAATGCACAGACATTTATCTAGGTCGGGCCCTCCGGCAATTTTTTTTTTTGTTTTCATGCAACTGACCTTAGAAATGCCTCAAGAAGCTTAAACATACCTTTGGAATTGATCGACACCATTTTTGGATCATTAAACTAAGTTTTGCAACTTTCAGGCGCCTGCACCATATTTTCGCATTTAATCGTGAAGACGTAATTTTCGAACCAGTCAAAACACCTTTCTGGACCACACCATCTAACTAGCGTGTACTCTGATATACAAGCATGAACTCTACCAAATGGTTTTTCAAGATGAATCCTGAGTGAAGAGATATTAATTGTCAAAAATGACCAACTGGTTTTGTCGGCACTACAGACCTAATGAAGTCAATGTGCAGACAACACATGATGCCTTTCTTAAAAATATCAAACGACCTCCATAGACCCTCAAATCTGAGGCATAGCTACCTTGTAGTACATATCAAATCTTTGAATGCTCAGTTCAACCAAAAGGATGACTGGGTGCAAATGGTGTGCTCATGAAAACGACTACTTTAACTGATAGGACAATGAAAGTACGAATCACTGAAATAGATGGCCTAAGAAACCCTTTTGAAAACCGATCAAACGGATTGGCAGGAGCTTGAAACTAGAAACATAGCTTGTCATTTATATCAACAATAGCTCAGAATAATTATTCTGACACAACACTCACCGAGGCAACTTTTACACTTATGCAAAACAGGGCTCCGACTAGGTCCTGAAACAGGAACTTACCAAAACATACAAACTGCAAACATATTGAGCTTGGTAAACTAAGCAAATGGATTCATGAAGACTTGAAATTTGCCACGAAGACACACTTTTATGCATAGAATTCAATCCATTTTTAATTTCTTCATGACGATCAACAGGGCAAAATGTATAAACACCCAAAGTAGGCTACTTTGTAAAATCTGCATTTGTGCCTAAAATGCACTTTCAGCTCACCCCTTGAAATGGGTACCTGATAAATTGATCCAAACTAAAATCTGTAAGTTGCACATCACTGCATAGGCCAAATGAAAGGTGTAGGACACATTTCTCAAGCCTTACCCTTTAAAAATCAACTAGCTCCATTTTACCCTCTCTCTACTAGGCCATCTGAATGAGATTAGGTGCCTTTCTAAAAATGCAATATCAAAATTTTGAAATTGGGCTCAAAACTTGACTCAAATTTTAATGAGTCCCAACAGAAAGATTGCCTTGAATGCTTGAATATATGCTTTATGTGGATGCACAAATTATGAATGAAATGGTATATGATTGATGGTTTATGAAATGAATTGAAAGGATTCTCTTATATAGGGTTCCCAAAGTAATTTACCAATAAGGATTAACTCTAAAATTCAAATTATGACACTAAGACCGAAAATCACTAGGTGGGAATCTTGTACCAGCATATTAAAATTAGGTCATGTTTAAGGGGGACCAAAAAAACTCATATCCCCTAGAAATAGGAAAAACCACCATGAAATGGATAATACACTACTTGAGGCCAAGGTTCAGTTCTCTACGCATAAGTTTGACATCAATTTTGAGATAAAAATCCCAAATATGGACATGGGGAGAGATAGAATGAGACTCACTAAAGTAGGAACACAAAAGGTGGTGTAAATTATGCAGGCTTATAATTTATGATGCTATATCTATGAAAATGAGATGTATACTTTAGAAGAAAATATAAACTTACAAAGTTTTTAACAAATAGAAACAAAATCCCAATCTCCTTTATTTTTTTCAATTATTTCTCCAATCCAAACAAATGAACCAACTCCTCCTCTTGAAGAGGTCCTCTTGGAAGATTATTGGGGGTCATTGGACTTCACATCCTCTTTTATTGAAGAATACCAAATTCCTAAGACCCAACCCTCAAAGGAGCCTATTGTGTCATTTGTTCAAGCTTCTTCTCCAACTATTATTCTAACACATGTCTAGATGTTGATTGGATCTCCTTAAATTTCAATCCAATTCAACCTAAGATTGAACCCTCTCCTCTTGACTTTTCAACACTTACTAAAGCTCCTAAGCTTGATTTAGAAAGACATTATGGGGTTGGTTTCAAAATTATTTCTAAACATGGATATAATGGACATGGTTTAGGATGTGTGCAAAAAAGAATTAAGGCTCATGAGAAATATACATCACACTTTTCTAAGTAAGGTTTAGGTTTCCAACACTTACTAAATCTCCTAAGCTTGATTTAGAAAGACATTATGGATTTGGTTTCAAAATTATTTCTAAACATGGATACAATGGACATGGTTTAGGACATGTGTAACAAAGCATTAAGGCTCATGAGAAATCTACACCACACTTTCCTAAGGAAGGTTTAGTTTCCAACCTTCTTTGTCAACATCCACTCCCTCATTGTCTAATGCATCAATTTCTTCTTCTTCCATTTTTTTATTACAACAAGATAGTATTTTGTTTGACCTTCTTCAAGAAAAAATTATTACCCTTATTTGGCCCAAATGAAGGATTAAATATAGAAAAGATCTTGAGAATTCCTCTTTTTGTGTACGTATCATCAAATCCATGACCATTTCACTAATGAATGTCAAGCTTTGCATATTAAAATCCAACAACTCATTGATTTTGGTATCATTTAGGTGGCGGGTGATAATGAGTGGCATATTTTTCTTGATCACTCTAAATAACATCTAAATTCTTATCATATTGCTCCTCAGTACGTGACATTTGAAGCTTACCTTTTGGGGGCACATTGTCATTCATGGTGGTACAATTTCAGGAGCAATCATATTTGGGTAGCAACATAATAGACTATTTATTATTTTCTTCACACTTAGGAAGAAAGAATAATTTTTCAATCATTACTTCATTCCAAAGATTTTGTTTTCCTTTGTTGAGTTGTATCTTTCATAACTTGATGTCCTTCTCAAATAGAATTATCCTCCATGTGTATACATATTGTTGATTAGGTTGAAAGGAATGGAATACTGAGAGGGGGGCAGGGGGCATGAATCAGTATTCTTATAGATATAAATTTTTTTCTCAAAATTTAATCTTCCACAAAGATATCAATCTTCATCAAACAAACTTAACAAATCTATAAAGAACAAATGAATAATAAACCTGAAGAACACAACCACAAGACAAACACCATATTTTATATGTGGAAAATCCAAATGGGAAAAACCACAAAGAGTGTCAACTCTCAAGAGAATATAACTAGTTATATTGTGTTTACAAAAGAGGTGGCTCACTGCTAGATTACAAAAGCAGCTCACTAATGAACTGCTCACTACAAAGATACAAAGAAACGACTCACTATTAGAATGCTCACTGCAAAAGAAAAGGTTGAAATTAAAAGGGTTTCATCTTCAAGTGCATATGATTAGTTTGAAGATTAAGCTTAGATTACGATTTACAAAATCTTATAGAAGATTTGAATAGAGATCTCTATACAACTATCCATCAGCAGATTCGGTGAAGGACTACTACACTATGCAACACTTTCTATCTTTGATGCATGAGCATCCCCAGTTCATAGCAATCTTGCATCAACCAAAAACATTTTCCTTTCTATTTCTATTTTCCTTTCTGTGCGTCCCAGTTTTGGCTCACCGGATCCTATGGAGTTGGATTCTACTTGAAGACTTGATCATCTTTCTTGCTTCCAGACCACATCACATTTGGATCATTTTTTGACATGATATCGCTACCGGTTTCCATGATTGTTTCTGGTTACCAATTGATAGTCCTATGTTACTAGTTATCTGGACCTATTCTGGTGATCTACCGGAACCCATTCTGAAGCTTGCAGAGCCTTGGGCATTGATTTTGATGTTCCTTGGCGTGTGGTTAACCTTTTCCCATGATCTACATTTCATCCTTTGGATTTTCTTAAGGAATCCCTTGGCGGAGGCCAACCTTGTTTATTTTGCATGTTAGGTCTTGCTCTTCGGGTTTTGATCCCTTTTGGGTTGACTCGATCCTTTGGATCAATATATATATATATATATATATATATATATATCTATATATATATATATAATTATAATTGCTCATTATAATCAATCAAAGAATCAAGTAGGTAGACTATGCGAAGAAGATAGATCTCAAGATTCAAGGTTCTGGTTGTGACCTATTTTGTCTATTCTACCAGTCTTGTGAGCTGGTATGTTGTAACCCGGTTGTTACCAATTGGATGTAATCAATTTTCATGCAATAAAATAATTTTTTCTACATTTCCTCCATCATATCTTTGTGTTTAATCTTGCTGACCGATCCAGATCGATCTCTTCAAGGTCCCTCCTTGTCAGTGACTACTTCAAGTGGTATCAGAGTGAAGTTTTGTTCCAGAGGTTGTATGTCCTAAAATATTGTTGTAGGGTGGTGGATTATAGATCCGGCCTGCAGCTGTAGAGGACCAATATGAACAATGATGCAAAGAGGAGCTAGGAATGGTGGAGCATGTGGGAATGCGGACCTTGTTTTGATGGATATGTTGTGAGGTATAGTAGCCTAGTTGGAAGTCATGGAGACAACCCAAAGAAGAGGCCGACATATTGAATATGTAAGTGAATATGAAGGAGATGAATCCCCAACAGAACAAGAAAACCTACCAGTGGTTGATCCGGACGAGGAAAGGTTTTTGAGGGTTTTGAGTAGGGCGAATACTAAACTTCATTTTGCCCCACCAGAATATGATGAGAAGTTAGATTTAGATGAATTGATGGATTGGATCTCGGAGATGAAGAACTATTTTGATTTTGAAAACATTGCAGAAGAGAGGAAGGTGAAATATGCCTATACCCGATTGAAAGGTCATGCATCTCTTTGGTGGGAGCATTTGCAAGTTGATAGAAAGAGACGAGGTAAAGAGAAGATTAAAACATGGGATCAAATGATTGCTAAGTTGAAGTCAAATTTTGTGCTAGCGAATTATCAAGTGGATTTATTTCAAAAGTTGTACAATTTGAGACAAAAGGAATCTAGTGTGAATAAGTACACCAAAGCATTTTACAAGTTGAATATCAGATCTAGACATGTTGATGATGAAGCTAAACAAGTTGCAAGATATTTGAATGGATTTCCGATGTCTATACAAGATGAACTCAGTATGATCAAATTGGAGAGTATTGAAGAGGCTTACCAGTATGCCCTAAAGGCAGAAGAAAAGTTAAACAAAAGACATGAGAAGAGACAGAGAGGCAGAGGTGGAAGGTTTACCGAAGGAAGATTTCAAGGAGGAAGAGGAACCAATACAGATTAGAGAAAGGACAAGGAAGTGATCAAAGAAGGTAATTCATACTGAAAGGATGATAAAAATTTCTACCAGAGGAGAGAACCAGATTGTTACCATGTTGGAATTGAGTTGTCATTAATGTCAACCAGTATTGATGTCAATGGGTATGAAGAAGTTTGAAATGGCATAAAGAAGAGGTGTATGTTCTAAGTTGACAGATGATATCACCGGTATGAGGTGAGATGCAAAAGTGTATTGGCATGCTTGAGTGATAAACGATAAGGCATAAAATGGTATGATGGTTGGCTATTTGTTTGTGATAAAGAGACAAAATGTTAAATGAATCACAATACCTAGTGAGCAGAACAAAAAGATTGACATGAAGACACACCAGAAGGCGAGATGAATTGTCAAGTGGATGTGTTGTCGGTAGAGAGGATGTTTGTTGGTTATACCGGTAAGGTGATTTGAACCGATAGTCAATCTTGGTCAACATAGAATGTCAAACCAACATAGAAAACCAAGTAGAGGTGGATGTCGACAAACATGATAGCTAGATGTCAGGTGGTGATACTGCACAGGTCAGTGAAGTGTGCTTCAACATAACAAGTCAGCAAGCAGGTCAACTTTTATGGAGAACCCACAAGTCATGGAGGATGCTAGAGGATTGCGGCTCAAGGAAGAAAATTTGGCATGTGATTGCACTTACCCTGCAACAAGATTTGATCTTCGTACCTGTTTGCTGAAGGAAACAATTGAGCCATTAATGGTGTATGATAGAGAAAAGAGAGAAAGCATGGTGCAGACCTCCAAATTTAGAAAATGCACATTGGAATGCAAAAAGTTAGTGGTGTTGATCGATGAAATGAAGATCATCTCCCTGGAAAAGCAGATCAAATCAAACCAGATATGGCTCGAGTTGGTGAAGGCAAATCCTAACACGACATTGTTTGAATCTAGTTTTTGGTGGGAACTTTAGATTATAAATATGTGAGCTTGAGACAAATATCAATGATGTCTGATGTGAAGAAGGAGAGTGAAGAGATATTGAGCAAATAAATTCTTCCTTATAATTTATACTAAGAAATTTGCAGAGTGAGTTAGTAGGAGTAACTAGTGAGAGGGTTTGACTGGTAGAGATAAAGGAACCGATAGATTGTTGCAGGTCTAATAGTTAAGCTAATTGGTAGAGTGTGGTTGATCAAGAAGGCATCTGAGTGTGGTCAAGTGTGTAGTGATTCTAGCAGTCAGAAGGAGGAAAGATTTTAGCTGAGTAAGAATCTTCATAAAGGAATTGTTGCAGAGTGTGTTGACTTTCACATACCAGTACGATTAAAACTAATAGAGAAGAATATTGAAGGGTCATTTGTAACAGGGAATTTACTTTTGTATTTGAATCTTGATATTGTCTTCACTAAGTAGGTTCTTAGTGAAGGGATTGTAGCTCCTTTAGGTTGTAGCCTATAAAATTATTTAAGGGTTGGTGCTCCTTTGAGTCAATGCTCATAAATCAAGGGTTGGTGCCCTAAAATTATAATCAGATAATTTTCATTGTGAGGCTGGATTGGAGAAGAGAATCTCCAACAACTATTCTCATCGAGGTTTTCCCCACATTGGATTTTCCTCGTATATTTGGTGTTATGTGTTGCATTCTTGTGTATGTGTTTAATTGATGTTATAGAAAAACCTTTCACACCCTTGGTTTGCATTGTTTATCTTACTGATTTGAATTCTGTTTATTTCATATTGTACCAGTATATCCTTGATTGATAAAAAGTATTTAAATCACTGATTCACCCCCCTCTCAGTGATCCATTGTGTCCAACATACCGGAATGAAAATTTTGGAAGATAAGACAAGAGGACATTCAGAGGAACCTTATTCAAGTGTGGAGGAGAAGGACATCATGCATTCAAATGTAAGAAGATAGAAACTACAAGTAGAGCAGCAGTGATGGAAGAAAACCCCACCGAATCAGACAATAAACCAGAAGATGGAGAACTGTTGGTGATGATGAGAGCTTTGTGTCATACCGGAGGAAATGAAGAGCCTTTGCAGAGGAAGAAATTGTTCAAGACTAGATGTAAGGTATCTAGTAAGTGTTGTAAAGTTGTTATTGATAGTGGTAGTTTAGATAATCTTGTTTCAGAAGAGATGGGGAATAAGTTGAAATTGGAGAGATTGAAACACCTTAAGCCTTATCAGATACCATGGATTTAGGATGGATATAAGCTGTTACTAAGTGAACAATGTTTGGTGAAATTGAAAATTGGCAATTATCATGATGAAGTCTTGTGGGTGATCGTACGGATCTATGTCACACTTTAGGCTAACAATGCCTATTCCGGCCAGAAGCATTTTGGCCGGAAGCCTTCTGGCCGAACCGATTTGGCACCATTCGGAAGCCACATTGTGCTGTAGTGTCAAGGGGTTTCCGGTCGGAAACCCCTTTCCCTATATAGGTGCCAAAATCTGCCCAAGTTGCTCATTTTGCATTGAGCAGCTTGGATTTAAGCAGGAGGGCGCAAAAATTCTCAGAGATCTGGTCGGAAGGGTTTCGACAGTAAGTACCCTTTTTTTGTTTAAATGTATTTATTTTAACATATTAATTTATATTGTTTTTTTTAAATCTTTTTTAATAGAAAATAATTTTTTTTAAAGTTTTTAAAAAATATATATTTTTTGTATATATTCTATCATATTAGTTTAGAATATTAGAAAATAAATACACACATACACATACATACGTACATACATACATACAAACCTACATACATACATACACATACATATATACACCTACATACAGATACATACAAACCTACATACAAACCTACATACAAACATACACAAACATACCTACCTACCTACATACATGTACATACGTAGATATAAAATAATTATATATAAACCTTAGGACATACACATACATACCTATGTCTACATACATACATACACACATACATGTACATACACATACACAAATACATATGTGCATACATACATAAATACACATAAAATAATTATATACACCTTAGGACATACATACACCTCAGGACATGCTATGAGGGGTCATGTGTGGTGTGTGACCCCTCAGGACCACACACAACCCCTCATAGCATGTCCTGAGGTGTATGTATGTATGTGTATGTATACATCCTAAGGAGTATATAATTATTTTATATGACCCCTTATGACCACTAAAGGCCCCTTGCTACACATGTGCGCCCCTTACGACCTATTATGACCACATAAGACCAAATGGTGTCGCCAGGGGCCATATGTGGTCCTAAGGGGTCACGCATGTGTTCTAGCCAATGCATGACCCCTTAGGACCACTTAAGGCCCCTTGCGACACATGTACACCCCTTAGGACCTTTTGGGACCACATAGGACCAAATGGTGTCGCAAGGGGTCATTTGTGGTCCTAGGGGGTCACACATGTGTTCTAACACATGTGTGACCCCTTAGGACCACTTAAGGCCCCTTGCAACACATGTCCACCCCTTAGGACCTATTAGGACCACAAAAGATCAAATGTTGTCACAAGGGGTCATATGTGGTCCTAATAGGTCATGACTCCTTGGGACCACTTAAGGCCCCTTGAGACACATGTGCACCCCTTAGGACCTATTAGGACCACATAGGACCAAATTTTGTTGCAAGGGGTTAAATGTGTTCCTAAGGGGTCACACATGTGTGACCCCTTAGAACCACTTAAGGCCCCTTGTGACACATGTCCACCCCTTAGGACCTACTAGGACCATAGAAGACCAAATATTGTCGTAAGGGGTCATATGTGGTCCTAAGGGGTCACGCATGTGTTAGAACACATGCATGACCCCTTAGGACCACTTAAGGCCCCTTGCAACAAATGTGCACCCCTTAGGACCTATTAGGACCACATAGGACCAAATGATGTCATAAGGGGTCATATGTGGTCCTAAGGGGTCACACATGTGTTTGAACACATGGGTGACCCCTTAGGACCACTTAAGATCCCTTGCGACACATGTGCACCCCTTAGGACCTATTAGGACCACATAGGACCAAATTTTGTCGCAAGGGGCCTTAAGTGGTCCTAAGGGGTCACACATGTGTTAGAACACATGCGTGACCCCTTAGGACCACTTAAGGCCCCTTGAGACACATGTGCACCCCTTAGGATCTATTAGGACCACATAGGACCAAATGGTGTCGCAAGGGGTCATATGTTGTCCTAAGGGGTCACACATGTTCTAACACACACGTGACCCCTTAGGACTACTTAAGGCCCCTTGTGACACATGTGCACCCCATAGGACCTATTAGGACCACATAGGACCAAATGATGTCACAAGGGGTCATATGTGGTCCTAAGGGGTCACGTATGTGTTCTAAAACATGCGTGACCCCTTAGGACCACTTAAGGCCCCTTGCTACACATGTGCACCCCTTAGGACCTATTAGGACCACATAGGACCAAATGTTGTCACAAGGGGTTATATGTGGTCCTAGGGTGTCACGCATGTGTTCTAACACATGCATGACCCCTTAGGACCACTTAAGACCCCTTGCTACACATTTCCACCCCTTAGGACCTATTAGGACTACAAAAGACCAAATGTTGTCGCAAGGGGTCATATGTGGTCCTAAGAGGTCACGCATGTGTTAGAACACATGCATGACTCCTTAGGACCACTTAAGGCCCCTTGTGACACATGTGCACCCCTTAGGACCTATTAGGACCACAAAAGACCAAATGTTGTCGCAAGGGGTCATATGTGGTCCTAAGGGGTCATACATGTGTTAGAACACATACGTGACCCCTTTGGACAACTTAAGGCCCCTTGTGACACATGTGCATCCCTTAGGACCTATTAGGACCACAAAAGACCAAATGTTGTCGCAAGGGGTCATATGTTGCACTCTCATACTAGCATTCATGATGCATCAGCGAGTGATGATCCATATGTTCAAGTAGACATACCATCACCGATGGATATTGCACGCATGCATGACATAGATCCTTTACGACAGATGAGCGCATGCTTATCCAGTGATCTCTTGGATGTATATCAAGTCATTTATATGGATCATGGGATCCCACTATAGGATGCCCCATCATTTGTTAGGCGTGCACTTGGTAGACCGGGTGCATCTAGGTGTGGTTGTGAGCATATAGATTCTTAGCCTACTGCTACTGCACATCCTACTGCCCCGCCCTAGCATACAATAGTTGGTCAGGATATAGATGTTGGCAAAGTGCATGCTTCACACATTCTCATGCTCCATCATGCTCTCCTTTGCCATGTCCACTCTCAAAGAAGTTCCACAAAAACTCTATGCTATGTTGAGCATGTTGTAGGGATAACCAGTTAAAATCTTTTGCAGACGTAAATTGCCTTGACATGAATAACATATATATAAATATATATATTTAAACTTTTGACCTGTTATATACAATCAAATCATATATATATATATATAAACTTAAATAATCAATTTCAAATCTAATGTACTTACCGGAACATCCATCTGACCAAATCTAATGTTGTGTAGATTCTATCCCACAGTCTTTAATATCTTCAAAAAGCATTCCAAAACAATGTGCTACATAGCTCCTATCATGACACATATCATCACTGATATAGAAATGGACCTCCTTGATGATAATGCGTTCATTTTTCAGTATTCTCTATATCATCCACATAAAATTGTACACGTCTATAGAAAAATTGTACAAATATTGCAACTTGATCAGAATGATAATATTGACTTTGAATTTCTGTGTGAGGACTAAATGTATAGTTCTTGGGGAAATCTACAATTGGAAGAATACAACATGGTGGAAAATAATTCTTTGAATCACGAAACTATTGAGCTTGCCATCTTGCACCATGACAATGTTGGATATGTGGATATACCATATTATGAAATCTATCTATAAACTGAATGTAAGGCAATTCACTCTCTTTCAACATAATTTTTTTGGATTCAGTTCAAAAAAAAAGCAAAGGAAAAAAAATAGGGTTTTTTAAAAAACAAAAAAATTTTGGGAAAAAGTTTTTTGTGGGTACTGTAGGGTACCAGACTGATAGGCCTCTCAGACCTGTCAGTCTGGCCTCTGTAGCCCCCTTTGGTGGCCCCTTCGGCCCCCACTAGCCCTCACACCTCCTAGCCCCCACTGGCCCGGCCACCTGCCGGCTCCCCGCCCCCGCCGACCTGGCCACCTGCGTTCCCCGGTGGCCCTACTTCGCCTACCGCCGCCATTTGCGACCCCTTGCTCCCCGGTAGTCGCTTGGCCTCCCACCACTCGACCAACCCACCACTGGCTGTAGCCCCCAGCCTCCGCCTCCCTACGGCCCCCAGCTCTCTAGCCACCGCCCGACCTGGCCTCCTCCACCGCCGGCTTCCGCCGCCCGGCCCGGCCTCCTCCGCCCGGCTAGCTCTGCCTACCATTTTCCCTTCCCATCAGATTTCAGTCAACCTCAACCCAGCCACCGGGCCACCACCAGGCCACCACTAGAGTGCCATCGGAATGGCCGCTCCCTGGCCACCTCCACCCAAACAAGCCACCAGACTGCCTTTTTTGGCTTTTTCAGGGGGGGTTTGGTTTTTTGGCTCTATCTTGGGCATACCGAGTCATTTTTTTGAAAATGAATAGGTGTCAGAAAGCTAGTTCCGAGCCCAACCTCATGGTGTTGGTAAATTTTTCCAATTTGGATGTTTGACTGTATTTTTTTCCAATCAAAGTGAGGTCTATTTTTTGCACTCCGGGAGCCATAGAATGAGCATCCGACCTCCGTTTTTTGAAAACTTTATATTTTTGGAAAGCATGTGCTGTGTACTTTCCAGTCATCTAAATTTTATTTCTAGATTCTGATCCATGCATATTTTATTCATTTTTTTGCTTTTGAGCACTCTAGTGGATATCATGGTTGTTTCAGGTCCTGGGATCTCTTCTCTGAGTAGGATGTCTCTATTTTTGTTCACATTTCTATTTCTAGTCTTCTTAGCATTGTAGCTTGTATTTATGTAAATGCACTGAGATAAAGTGCCGTCATGCATTGTTTACTTGGAATCTTGCATATTTTGTGTCTTGTTGTACATGCACTATTGATCAAGTGCCATGAGGGGGTTGATGTTTGCCAGTTGTTTGCCATCTTCCTTTGTCTAGTGAGTTTGTTGGCATTATGTGAACCGGCATGAAGACATAATGATATTTTATGTTGTCATCGATGTCAATATGAGACATAGTGTAAACCGGCAAATGTGATAAGTGAAGAGAAAGGAACCGACACATGTGATAAGTGAAGAGAGCGGAACTGGCATATGTATGAACTGGTTTATATGCCAAAGTGAAGCAGCATATCTGTTCAAGGTGAATCGACATGTAGTTATGGAAACCGGCACATGGAAGCATTGTATGACTACCAGTTGGTAGGCAACTTCCACTTCGGGGTTTCCGGTTGGAGTACTTCAAGTCTGTGTAACTCAATCAGTGATCTTTGTGTGATGAGTTAGTAGTATGATGGAGGACAGATCATGTTGCCACGTAAGCTCTGTGTGTGTGAAGGATCTTGCATGAAGATGACTATTCCTATCTACCTTGGGAATGTGTGAAGTCTGGCAAATGGTGATAACATGTGATGGGTTATCAACTGCCATGAAAATGGTGGATAATGGACGATGGAGAATGTCTCGAGATCGATTCAAGACTGGTGTATTTAATGTAGTATGATTCAATGGTCAGGATCGAACCATTTGAATTGCTTAACCTAACAGGTTTAGGGTTTAGGGTTTTTGCTACCGACTTGTATGTTTCCTATAAGGTCGATGTTGTGTTTCTGTCTGAGGTTGTTGGAAAAAGTTGTGAGTGTATCCAAGGGAAGTGATACGTGATTCTTGCCAGACCAAAGGAGAGAAGAGATATCTGCAAAGTGAATGTGCAGAAGGTGAAGAGGAGCCAAAATGTATCTACATTAGCATTGAGTGTTGTTAACAGATCATTGTAATACATGTTGATCTCTAACCACTTCAACAGTTGTAAAATCCCCTAACAGGGTAGCCTTAACTGGCTTGATTCAAAATCCCTTAAATCAGGTGGTCTTAACTGGCTTGTTTCAAATCCGTCAATCGGGTAACTCGAGGCTAATGAGTTCTGAGAAGCTAGAGAAGCTTAGGAGATCCTTTCAGCTATTGAGTTCGTAAAATACTCTAACAAGGTGACCCTACCGGGTTTAACCCTTAACCGGGTATCCCTTAACTAGGTGATCCCTAACAGGATCGGTTCCTACCAGAACCTATTGTAATGTTCTTAACCGGACAAGGCTCCTAACAGAGCGGACTTATAAAGAGTTCAAAAAGCAGCTTGTGGGCATTCATCCCCATCGTGGTTTTTCCCAGTTGGGTTTCCATGTGAAAAATATGTGTGTCATGTGAAATGCTTTTGTCTTGTGATGCTTTGTTTTATTTGTTATGCACATGAAGGTTCTATGTTTTATGCCTTTCTATAAAATATATTGAACTCACTATTGTGAAGATTTGATGGTTATGTCTACTAGTTCATGCATGTGAATATTATAATAATGTGGTATTGAGCTAAGAGAAAAGCTTATTGAGTGACTGGTTTATGACTGATTGAGATATACTGGATGTTACCGGTTGCACTCTATTTTACTGGTATCTCTGTTTATCAGTCATTTGGAGTGTTTGCTGTCAAACCAGTTTTGGACTGATATTTGTGTTTGTACTGATTCACCCCCCCCTCTCAGTACTAGTTTGGTACTAGTGGTCCATCATTGAGTTATCAATTGGTATCAGAGCATTCCAGGTCCTCTGTGTTGTAAGCCTAACCGCTTGAGGAAAAGATCCTAGCCAAATGATGAAGAGGGAAGGTCCAAAGTTCAACAGGGAAAACTTTGGTATATGGAAAGACAGGATGAAGATATTCATCAAAAGCATGGGTGTTCAACACTGGAGTTATGTTGAAAATGTATATGTCATTCCTACCGGTACTCTCACCGATGACCAAAAGAGAGAGATACAAGAAAATGGGCAAGTCATGGAAGCCCTCATCAGTAGTCTATCTGACATTGAGTTTATTGATGTTCAGGATAAGGCAAATCCCAAAGAAGTATGGGATGCTCTTGAAAATATCTATGGTGGTGATGAGCATGTAAAATAGGCTAAGGAAGAGAGCTTGAGAGGAAAGTTTGAAGACATGCAGATGGTTGAAGGAGAGACCATTCAGAAGTATGGAATAAGAATCAAAACAATTTTTGGAGAAATAAAGAGTGTAGGTGGCAAAATAGAAGATTCCACTATGGTCAGTAAAGTCCTGAGATCCCTGTTGCCGGTCTATGCAATAAGGGTTGCTGCTATTCAGGAGCTGAGATCAATAGACAAGTCTAAGTCATCCTTGGACTCCATCATAGCCAAGTTGACAACCTATGAGTTGAATAGTTTTGATGGTAGTGTTCAAAAGTCAGAATCAACTTTTCAAGCTTCTGCTATACCATCCAGAAAAGGAAAAGAGGCTAGCACTAGTGGGGAACCTAGTCAGAACAGAGAAATGAAGGATGAAGAGTTTCTGATGGAATTTGAAGCTCTTCTAGCCAGGAGATTTCCAAAAGGGACTAGTAAATACAAAGGTAAGCTTCCCTTGAAATGCTTCTCCTATAACCGGATAGGACATATTGCTATGAACTGTCCTAATAGTGACAACAAGGACAAACCGAAAAGGTTCAAGAAATTCAAAGGAGGAAACCGGAGAAATTGTTTTGTGGCAGTTGATGAAGGTGTGACAGATGAGGAATGAGAAGATGAAGAGAATGAAGACATTGTGTTTGTTGCTGTAAAGGAAGATGTGGTAGACAAGAAGGCTCTTGTCTCCCGGTTTGAAAATTCAAATGAGTGGATCATTGATAGTGGCTTCTCTCACCATATGACTGGTGACCGGAGCAAGTTTCTATCCTTGGAAGAGTATGATGGTGGTGTGGTTCGCTTTGGCAATGATGCACCTTGCATGGTCAAAGGCAGAGGGTCCATCTCTTTGAATGGAAAGAGTAGTGCTGACAATGTGTACTGGGTTGATGGTCTCAGACACAACCTTCTAAGTGTTGCCCAGCTAAATGACAGTGGTCTCACTCTACAATTCAAGAACGGAGTTTGTAGAATCAAAGGTAAAGATGGTAAATTGGTAGCCACCAGCATGTAGACTAAAGGTAACCTATTTCATTTGAATGCAAATATAAGTACATGTCTTATGACTAATCTTGATGATAGCTGGATATGGCATAGGAGGTTCTACCATGTGAACTTTGATAACATTGTGAAGGCTAGTAAGATCAAGGTAGTTAGAGGGTTGCCGGTGCTGAGCAAACTAGATAATACCTTGTGTAGAGAATGTCAATTGGGGAAAATGTCTTCCTCAACCTTTAAAGGTAAATCTTTCACTACTAACAACTTGCTTGATCTTGTGCATACTGATCTATGTGGTCCTATGAAAACTAGAAGTGTGCAGGGTGATAGGTACTTCATGATTCTCACTGATGACTGCTCAAGAATGATGTGGGTCACATTCTTGAAAGAAAAGTTTGAAGCCTTTCATAAATTCAAAGCATTCAGAGCATTAGTGGAGAAGGAAAGCGGTAAAAGGATCAAATGACTTAGAACTGATCAAGGAGGGGAATTCACTTCCGGTGAATTCAACAAGTATTATGAAGAATTTGGCATCAAGAGACAACTTTCTGCCCCCCGGACTCCACAGCAGAATGGCCTAGCAGAGAGGAATAACCGGACCATGGTTGAAGCAGCTAGAACTATGTTGATCCAAGGAAAGGTTGCTCACACCTTTTGGAGAGAAGTGGTGAGCACTGCTATCTACACTGTGAACTGGGTACTCATCAAAAAGGGTAAGGACAAAACTCCTTATGAGTATTGGACCGGTAAGACACCTGTGGTAAACTACTTTAAGGTCTTTGGTAGCAAATGTTACATCAAGAGGAGTGAACATCAAGGCAAATTTGAAGCTAAATGTGATGAAGGCATATTTCTAGGATATTCCACCAAGAGTAAAGCTTTCAAGTGCTACAAGAATAGGACTCAGAGAATTATGGAAAACATCAATGTAAGAGTTGATGAATCCTCTGAGAAGACTGAGAAAATCGGCAGTGAGCAAGTTGTAAATGAACTAGTTGCAACCTTCTGGGAACCAGTTGTCAGTCAACCTAGTACCAGTAACAGTGTTCCTGAACTGGTGAATGCTGATACTAATGAAGATGAGGATGAAGAAGAAAAGAAAGAAGAACTAATTAAGACCATTCCTCGGTATGTCAAGTTGAATCATGATCCCAAGCAGATCATAGGTGACAAGGATGCAGGAATCCTTACTAGAAGAAAGATCAGAGAAAAATTATGTATGATCTCTGAATTTGAGCCTAAATCATTCAAAGAGGCTCATAAAGATGAAGACTGGATCAAGGCAATGGAAGAAGAACTTGACCAGATAGAGAAAAATGGTACGTGGTCCTTGGTACCCAGACCAGAGCATAAAAATGTCATTGGCACCAAATGGGTGTTCAGAAATAAGTTGAATGAGGATGGCACAGTGATTAGGAGTAAAGCTAGACCGGTATGCAAAGGATATGCTCAAGAAGAAGGTGAAGACTATAGGGAAACCTTTGCTCCTATAGCAAGATTGGAAGGAGTTTGTATGCTTCTTGCATATGCAACTTTTAAGAGATTCAAGGTATATCAAATGGATGTAAAATCTGCATTCCTAAATGGTGTACTTGAAGAGGAGGTATATATTGAGCAACCAGATGGGTTTACCCTATCTAAAGACAGTGACATGGTATGTAGGCTACATAAAGAATTATATGGTCTAAAGCAAGCACCTAGGGCATGGTATGAGCACCTACATTCCCATCTTGTGAAGATTGGATTTGAAAGAATGAGTGAAGATAGCAATATCTATTTGAAGTCTGAAGAAGATCAGATTCTGATCTGTGAAGTTTTTGTTGATGACATCATCTTTGGTGGAGATGACAAGATGAGTAATGAGTTTGCTGATGAGATGAAGAAAGAGTTTGAGATGTCACTCATAGGGGGGATTAAGTTCTTCATTAGACTGCAGATCCAACAGATGAAAGATGGAATCTTCATCACTCAGTCCAAATATGTCAAAGAGGTGTTGAAAACTTTTGGCATGGAAGATAGCAAACCGGTTGGTACACGGATGGTGACCGGTTGCAAATTGACAAAGGAGGATGATTCCACACTGGTTGATGAGAAGGAATACCAATCAATGATTGGTAAGTTGCATTATGTAGTGCATAGCAGACCGGATATTGCACATGCGGTTGGCATCACTGCAAGGTTCCAGAAGAGTCCAAGAGAATCTCACTTGAGTGTAGTCAAGCGGATTCTTAGGTATCTGAAGGGAACAGTTGACTATGGATTGTGGTACCCATACAACAATAATTTCAATCTGAAAGTATTCACAGATGCTGATTGGGCTGGTAATGTGGATGATCGAAAGAACACAACCGGTGGTGCATTCTTTCTCGGTGGTAGACTGGTCTCATGGATGAGTAAAAAGCAGAGTTGCATCTCTCAGTCTATAGTGGAAGTGGAGTATGTTGCAGCTTTCATGAACTGCACTCAGACAATCTAGATGAAGCATGTACTGGAAGGCTTCAAGATCCCTGTACCTGAACCGGTAAGTATATTCTGTGATAACACAAGTGCTATCAATATATCAAAGAATCCAGTTTTACATTCTAGAACCAAGCATTTCGAGCTTAAGTATCATTTCTTGAGGGAAAAGGTTCAGAATAAAGAGATTGCACTGGAGCATGTGTCCAGTAAGGAGCAGTTAGCAGACATATTCACCAAGCCTCTCCCAAAGACAACATTTGTGCATTTGAGAGGTGAATTAGGGGTATTTCCCCTTCAGGAGGTGAACTAAAAGTGATTGTTCCACATCAGTCAGGTACTGGAAAGACAAATCTTTGGTTGATTGGTGTGTTTAAGGATGCTACTCCTTAGGGGGAGCAGCATGATGAAACAAAAATGTTTACACCTCCACTTTGGCATTATTGTCAAAGGGGGAGAAGGAGTGAAGCGAAAAGATATCTGCAGCAAATAGGGAGAAGATGTGAAGTAGAGAAGATATCTTTTGTATATTGCCATCAATGCCAAAGGGGGAGATTGTTGGCATCTTGTGAATTGGCATGAAGACATAATGATATTGTATGTTGTCATTGATGTCAATATGAGACATAGTGTGAACTAACACATGTGATAAGTGAAGAGAGAGGAACCGGGACATGTGATAAGTGAAGAGAGTGGAACCGGCATATGTATGAATCGGTTTATATGCCAAAGTGAAGTGACATATCTGTTCAAGGTGAACCGACATGTAGTTATGGAAACCGGCACATGGAAGCATTGTATGACTACTGGTTGGTAGGCAACTTCCACTTTGGGGTTTTTGATTGGAGTACTTCAAGTCTATGTAACTCAATCGGTGATCTTTGTGTGATGAGTTAGTAGTATGATGGAGGACAGATCATGTTGCCACATAAGCTCTGTGTGCGTGAAGGATCTTGCATGAAGATGACTATTCCTATCTACCTTAGGAATGTGTGAAGTCTGGCAAACAGTGATAACGTGTGATGGGTTATCAGCCGCCATGAAAATGGTGGATAATGGACAATGGAGAATGTCTTGAGATCGATTCAAGACTAGTGTATTTAATGCAGTATGATTCAACGGTCAGGATCAAACCGTTTGAATTGCTTAACCTAATAGGTTTAGGGTTTAGGGTTTTGTCTACTGACCTGTATGTTTCCTATAAGGTCGATGTTCTATTTCTGTCTGAGGTTGTTGGCAAAAGTTGTGAGTGTGTATCCAAGAGAAGTGATACATGAGTCTTGCCAGACCAAAGGAGTGAAGAGATATCTACAAAGTGAATGTGCAGAAGGTGAAGAGGAGCCAAAACGGATCTGTATTAGCATTGAGTGATGTTAACAAATCATTGTAATACCTGTTGATCTCTAACCACTTCAACAGTTGTAAAATCCCCTAATAGGGTAGCCTTAACTGGCATGATTCAAAATCCCTTAAATCGGGTGGTCTTAACCGGCTTGTTTCAAATCCCTTAACCGGGTTACTCGAGGCTAATGAGTTCTAAGAAGCTAGAGAAGCTTAGGAGATCCTTTCAGCTATTGAGTTCTTAAAATCCTCTAACAAGGTGACCCTACTGGGTTTAACCCTTAACCGGGTGATACCTAATAGGATCAGTTCCTACCAGAACCTATTGTAATGTTCTTTACCGAACAAGGCTCCTAACAGAGCAGACTTCTAAAAAGTTCAAAAAGTAGCTTGTGGGTATTCATCCCCACTGTGGTTTTTCCCAGTTGGGTTTCCATGTGAAAAATATGTGTGTCATGTGAAATGCTTTTGTCTTGTGATGCTTTGTTTGATCTGTTATGCACATGAAGGTTCTATGTTTTATGCCTATCTATAAAACATATTGAACTCACTATTGTGAAGATTTTATGGTTAAGTCTACTAGTTCATGCATGTGAATATTATGATAATGTGGTATTGAGCTAAGAGAAAAGCTTATTGAGTGACCGGTTTATGACTGATTGAGATATACTGGATGTTATCGGTTGCACTTTGTTTTACCGGTATCTCTGTTTATCAGTCATTTGGAGTGTTTGCTATCAAACTGGTTTTGGACTGATATTTGTGTTTGTACTAATTCACCCCCCCCTCTCAGTACTGGTTAGGTACTAGTGGTCCATCATTGAGTTATCAAAGTGTTCCTTCCATGACATTCGCCTCATGATGATGTGTCTCAGCACCTTTGATGTTCTTGGTTCTTTGTCATGCAGTTGTTTTTGGCTATCCTTTTCAGTGTTCTTGTCCCTCTCCCACTTCCGCATTATGGGGAGGTTTATCCTGTTGGTTCTAATGCTTATGTGGTTTGATTGATCAGCTCTTCAGGCTTTGGTGTCTCATGCCATCTGTATCTTTGATTTCAGTTGTTTTTGCCTTGTTTGCCTCCTGATTCGAGTAGTGTCATTTGAGGGCACTCATATAGATTACAGTCTTCTCTACTTGGTCATGTTCTATTTCAGTGGAGGTTCTTTAGATCAGCAATTATTCTTCGACAAAGTTTGTAGGTTCTTCATGCTTCAGTGGTATTCTTTTTCATCTCTTTTTGGAGTAGAGTTTTGTTCCCATGTGGTATTCTCTATTTGTCCAGTTCATAGAGATTTTTTTGTATTTGGGTACCTGATCAAGACTTGTTGCTAGGACCCATCTTTATTGCTTTCAGTAGCTGTTCTAGGTTTTTGCTTCTCCCTAAGTCTAGCTTAAGGGGGGGTGTTAGAGTATTTAGGTATTTACTTGATTAATTAAACAATATTTGTTTAATTATTTAAGTTCCCTTTATCTCTTTTACACTTAAGCTAACTTTAGGTGCATATAATTAATTATTTTAATTAATTATTATGTGCAAACCTAGGTTTTTCCCTTTTAGGGTTTCTTGACCTATTAAAGGTTGAGTCATTTCTTTTCATTGTATGAAGAAGGATTATTATTGACAATACATTTTGGAGATTATTGAGCTCTCATCTTTTGGAGCATATTTTTCTTGTGTATTCTTTCCTTCTGTGATTTGCTTCATTTCTTCTCCTTGTAACAAGTTTCTCAGCTTGTAGAGATTATTTGGGCTCCTGTGGTGTTGTATTTTCTCAACTCCTATAATCTCTTCCATATAACTGTTGGCATTATGTGAACCGGTATGAGGATATAATGACATTGTGTGTTGTTATTGATGTCAATATGATGAAGAGAAGAGAACCGATATAACATTGTGAACCGACATTTGTGCCAAAGTGAAGTAGTGTGTTTGTTCAAGGTGAACTGGCATATGGTAATGGGAACCGGCACATGGAAGCATTGTATGACTACCGGTTGGTAGTCTCAACTTCAGGGTTTTCGGTTGAAGTGCTTCAAGCCTATGTGGCTCAACCGGTGACTTTGTGTGATGAGTTAGCATGGTAATAAAGAACAGATCATGTTGCCACATCTGCCTTGTGTGTGAAGGATCTTGCATGAAGGAGATTGCTCCCATCTACCTCGGGAATGTACAAAGCCTGTAAACGATGATAACGCGTGATGGGTTATCAGTCGCCATGAAATCGGTGGATAACGATCGATGGAGAATGTCTTAAGATTGGATCAAGATTGCTGCATTTAATGCAATGTGCTCAACGGTCAAGATTGAATCATTTGAATTCCTTAACCTAACAGGTTTAGGGTTTAGGGTTTATTCTACCGACCTATCTATTTTCCTATAAGGTCGATGTTGTTTTTCTTTCTGAGGTTGTTGGCAAAAGTTGTGTGTGTGTATCCAAGAGAAGAGATACGTGATTCTTGCCAGACCAGAGGAGAGAAGTGATACCTGCAGAGTGTAAGTGTAGAAGGTAAAGAGGAGCTAAAGTGGATTTGCATTGGCATTGAGTGTTGTTACCACATCATTGAAATACCTGTTGATCTCTAACCACCTCAATAGTTGGAAAATCCCTTAACAGGGTAGCTTTAACTGGCTTGCTATAAATCCTTTAACAGGGTGACTCAAAACCATTGAGTTCTTGAAATCCTATAACAAGGTAACCTTTAACAGGGTTTAACCCTTAACCGGGTATTCTAGCCATCCCTTAACCGGGTGTTCCCTAACAGGATCAATTCCTAACATAACCTATTATACTAGTCTTTAATCAGACAAGGCTCCTAACAGAGCAAACTTCTAAAGAGTTCAAAAACAAGCTTGTGGGTATTCATCCCCACCGTGGTTTTTCCCAATTGGGTTTCCACGTGAAAAATATGTGTGTCATATGTGATGTCTTCTTCATGTGATGCTATGCTGTTTTCTGTCAAGCGGTGAATCATGTTGATCTAGTTGTTTATATATATATATATATATCTTTGATGATAGATTACCTATTCATGCATTAGGGTGAAATGGAAATGAAGTGTTAGATTGTATGAGAAGATAAGTGTCAACCGGTTTATGCTTGTCTCAGTTATTTTGAGTTTTGCCGGTTGTACTTTGTTTAAAGACTGGTGTTACTGTTTGTGTGTCAATGCACAATGTCTACTAACAAACTGGTTTAAGATTGTGTTTTTGTCTATACTGATTCATCCCCCCCCTCTCAGTACTAGTTTGGTACTATCCGTTCATCATTGAGTTATCAATAACTAGTGCATGAATATCAATATTCTCAATTTGCAACACAAACTTACTCAAAAATCCACAATCATTGCATTCACCTTTTATACATTGTATTTTGAACTCATTGGAATCTTCTAATTTATCACAAAAAATAGACTTCACAAATTGTGTTATACTTGTAGTCCAATGACTAGATTTGGATTAATTGTTGCCATGAACTTCTTATATGATTGCAAGTGTAGATGAAATTCAACATGATTTTGACAACAACAAGTTTCACGTACCTTATTTATGCGTACAAAGTAAGGACGAAATCTCTCAAACATCCTTTGGGAAATCTTTACATCTGAAAATTCTTGCTTGAATGCTTCAAACAATTCACCTTGTGTTGTATATGTTTTGGATGTGTAATATTTTTACCATCTTCATCTATCATCTATATAGTATCCCTTCTATTGGAAGACAGACGAGATTGGTTGGTCTGATAATCAATGACCTGTCTTTTTACATCTTCAGAAATTCTATCTTTTCTAGGAACCCTATAGATATTTACCCAGTTCTTTTCGATGTTTTCATCCAACATATTTCTTTTCCTAATGTATCTTTGAATAGTTCTTCTAGATACATTCATTAATTGATAAATTGCATTAACTTGTTTTTTACGAGTCAATTCCCTACTAGTAATCATAGTCATCAATGCTCTACATGCAACACTTAAATCAACACCTTGACTTGTGTTCTCAATACAATTCAATGCTTCTTGTAAATTTTCAATTATAGTTTCTTTTACTAATGTATCACTAGAACTTTTCTTATTACCAACACCCAACAAGTCCAAAATAGGTTTCATTTCCCTTTTCCTAAATAACTTAGCAAATAATTGTGCTCTTCCAACTATTGACTTATTTTTAAAATAATCATCCCACAAATTCTTGCAATACAATTTTAACGTGCTTTCAGGTATCATATCTTTGGATGGAATTTCATTGAAAAGACTATCTTCATCCATTTCCATCAAATTTTTCATACCAGATTTTTTTTTTTCATCTCGTACCCGAGTAGATGTTTCTTGAACATCATCAGGTTGATCTTGAACAACAACAGATTGTTGTTGAATACATTTTGTATGAGCTTTCATCTTATCGTCCCTTTTACGATTATACAACCTTGATCTAGTCCTCTTATTGCCCATTGGAAAAAATATTTAGATCTTCAAAATTTTGTGCTTTGAATCTAAAAACAACACATGCAAATATGCATATCTTCAAAATTTAGTGCTTTGAACTAAAAAGGTTATATATCTAATAACTTTTCGTCGGTTCTTAACAAAAAATAGTAATTAGTGAAATGTATAAATAATTTTGCAATCTTAAACTTAACATGTGTAAATTTCATCCATTTAGATCATTTGACTTGAAGTCCAATTTTTATAATTTAGAAAATGAAAAAATAAGGCTCAAGAAATTTAGGAGCATTGATAAAAAGTAAGAAATTTTAAGTATACTTCAATTAGATACATTTGACTATATGCAATGTACATATGAACGTGATTTAATAATATTAGTTGCTTGAAATCACTTAGCTAATATATATAGAGAATTCAAGTCAAGTATTAGGAAATAAAATATAATATAATTTTCAGTACTAAATAATGTTGGATAGATGGCCAAGAAATGGTTATCGTCATATCGCAGTGACTAAAGAATATGGTTAATCTAAAAAATATTTAATTTCCAAAAAAACATCTAATATTATAAATTAAGCATGATTGAAAAAATAATTTCAAATAACCTACTTGGAAAGGGTAGACACCTTCTAAATTTTTTTTTGAAATATTCGCCCCTTTATAATCTTCCTACTCGCTCTAAAATGCCACTTTATTTGAAAAAAAAAGGATTGTTTGCAAAAATAACTCTTATTATTTTTGCACTTGATTGATTTGGTTTTTTTAATGCAAAAAATTATTATTTTTTATATGTGGTTCAAGCGACTAGTCGCTTGTACGACTGGTCGCGTCGGCTCTCACAGTTCTGACCGGAAGGGTTCCAGCCGGAAAGGCCTATGTGGAATGCAAAGTGGCAGCCACATCAATAAAAATGATGATTTTCTCAAACTTGTCACTTCAACAACAAAATTCAATAGGTAAATTAAACTTATTAAAAAAATTTAAAAATACCCTTTTTTAGAGATCGAAGTCACGATTCTACTCATAATTTTTTTAATGTTTTGATTACATTTAATACATAAAAAATTATAAATACTACAACTAGGTATTCTTTTGTTCGATATGAGTCTGCTTTGAAAAACAAAACAAAAATATCAAATCACTTCAAAAAAAATTGAAAAAAATATAGTAGTGTATTCGACTTCCAAATGCTATTACAAAGAAAATATACATCATTTTTTTTTTATGCACTATATAAATATGTGATCTATAACAGATATCAAAATGAGATAAAAAAAAGTTGATTTACATTTACTTTTGAGGTGGGAACCAAACCCCCTATTTTTCAGCGTTTTTCAGCAATAAAAAACTAGATTTTAAAGCTAAAAAAACATATAAATTATTGACAAAAAAATTTCAAAAAATAGTAGACTTAAACTTCAACAAATTTACACATTTCATCAGTTTACATCATCTTCAAATTCAAAATGCAAATGACACTTTTATGGTGACGAAATTGAATAGTTATTGTTGTGTTAGCCTTTTCCTTTGTAAAAGTGTGGCACAGGTTTGTACTTTTACCCTTGTGTGATATTATGCCTATGGATATTTGTCATATTTTGTTGGGTGGACCTTGGTAGTATGATAGACATGTAATACATGATGGGAAAAATAATACATACACTATTGTGGCCAATGGGATGAAGAAAATTTGTTACCCTTGGAGGAACCTTTGAAGAATGAAGTTCGTATGAATGCTAGAATTTTTTTGGTAGATGGAAGGAAATTCTTGGAAGGATTGAGACATGAGAATTTGTGTTTTGCCTTAATTCCTAAGAAGACTAAGAAATGGAAACTGGAAGGAGAATGCCTAAAAGAGATAAAATATTTGCTGACATAATATGAGGAGATCATTTCAGATAATGGACCTAATGGATTGCCACCTATAAAAGTATTAGTCATTGCATGGACTTGGTTTGTGGAGCTAGTTTGCCTAACAAATCTGCACAACGGTTGACACCGATAGAGAATGAAGAACTAAATAGACAAATGCAAGATTTGTTGAAGAAAGGTTTGATCAGGTAGAGTCTAAGCCCTTGTGCAATACCACTAGTATTAGCACCTAAGAAGAATGTAGAATGGAGAATGTGTATTGATTCTAGAGTAATAAACAAGATTACAATGAAATACCGGTTTCCTTTGCCTAGGATGGATGACATAGTGGACTGTTTGAGTGGAGCAAAATACTCTACAAAGATAGATTTGAAGAGTGGATATCATTAGATCAGGATCAAAGAAAGTGATGAGTGGAAGACAACATTTAAGACAAATGAAGGACTATATGAATGGTTGGTGATTCCTTTTGGATTGACTAATGCACTGAGTACTTTCATGAGGCTGATGAATGAGGTATTGAAGAAATTATTGGGGTAAGTTTGTTATTGTGTATCTGGATGACATTCTGATTTTCAGTAAGACAAAAGAGGAGAATTTGTTGTAGTTTAGACAAGTTTTGCAGAGGTTGAGAGAAGAGAAGTTGTTGATGAATATCAAGAAGTGTACTTTCATGAAGGATGAGTCAATCTATTTGGGATTTGTGATATCTGAGGATGGTTTGAAGATGGACCCTGAGAAAGTGAAAGCAATAGTTGAATGGCCTACACCGGAAAGCATTGGAGAGGTAGATCATTCAATGGATTGGCTAGTTTTTATCGGAAGTTTATCAGAAATTTTAGTTTAGTTTGTAGCCCTATGATAGAGACCATGCAAGGAGATCAGAAGGAATTCAAGTGGACCACCAAAGAAAACAAAAGTTTTGAATTGTTGAAGTAGAAAGTGGCTGAGTAGCATGTGTTATCTTTACCAGATTTCAATAAACTATTTCAAGTGGATTGTGATGCAAGTGGACTAGCAATAGGAGCATTCTTGAGTCAGGAAGGGAGAGCAGTAGCCTATTTCAGTGAGAAATTGAATGATGCCCAGAGGAGATATTCAGTGTATGAACATGAGTTTTATGCCATAGTTCAAGCCTTGAAGAAATGGAGACATTACTTGTTGCCTAAGGAGTTTGTGTTGTATATAGATCATCAAGCTTTGCAGTATTTGAACAATTAGAGTAAGTTGAATTAGAGACATATGAGGGGTAGAAATCTTGTAGAGTTAAACCTTTGTGTTGAAGAATAGAAGTGGGAAATCTAACAAATTTGTTGATGCATTGAGTCATAGAAGGAATTTGCTGACAGAGATGAGAGTGACAATATTAGGATTTGAAGATTTGAAGACCTTATACAATTATAACTTGGATTTTGCATAACCTTGGAAGACATGTAGAGATCCGGTTATGGTAGATAGAATCAAGTGGTTGGATAACTTCATTCAGGATGAGATGTTATTCAGAGGAATTTAGTTGTGCATACCTCAAAGTTCTATGAGGGAGAATTTGATAAAGGAGAAACATAGTGGTGGACAAGTTGGACATTTTGGCATTGACAACACAATAGGATTGGTGAGTGAGTAGTACTTTAGGCCCCAAATTCATAAGGATGTTAAGAGATATGTGCAAAGTTGTAGAGTTTGTCAAGTTGAAAAGGGTAGTAGTCAGAATGTAGGATTGTACCGGTAAGACCTTGGGAGGATATAAGTATGGATATTATACTTGGATTGCCTAAGACACCAAGAGGGAATGATTATATATTTGTGGTAGTGGATAGATTCTCAAAGATGGCTCATTTCATACCTTGTAAGAAGACATCAGATGCATTGCATGTAGTAGACCTATTTTTTAAGGAAGTGATAAGGTTGCATGGATTACCTAAGAGAATAGTTTTAGACAGAGACACTAAGTTTGTTGGCTATTTTTGGAGAACACTTTGGAAAAAGATGAAGAAAACTTTGAAGTTCAGTTCTACTTTTCATCCACAGACTGATGGATAGATAGAAGTTGTTAACCAGAGTTTGGGAAATTTGTTGAGATGTTTAGTGGGAGAAAACCGGAAGTTGGGATTTGATCCTTGCACAAGAAGAGTTTGCCTAGAACAATTCAGTGAATAGAAGTACCAGAAGAACACCTTTTGAAATTTTTACCAGAGTGCATCCTAGAGGGATATTTGAATTGAGATATATTAGCAGTGAAGATTGGAGAAGTTCAAAAGAAGAAGACTTTTCAGATCACATGGCAACATTGCATATTCAGGTTAAGCAAAATTTGGAATACATGAACAAAAAGTATAAGGGAAAGGTAGATGCGAAGAGGAGACATAAAGAATTTGAAGTTGTTATCAAGAGTGCATTTCTGGATTTGATTGTGAGTAAGATTTTTGCATTAACTAACATTTCGGATCACACTCCATGATCCATCATCAGGATGAAGAGAGTCAAATAAGATCAACTTCAAATAATTTAAAGTTGGCGATGAAGTGATGGTATATCTGAGAAAAGAGAATTCTCGGTTGGAACTTATAACAAGTTGCAGATGAATAAGTTTGGACCTTATAGGGTTTTGAGGAAGTTCAGTTCTAGAAATGCATACAAAGTGGAGTTACCACATAGTTTAAGTATTTCACAAGTGTTTAACATTGCAGATCTTCATGAGTATCATGAACTAAAATTCAGTGAGGACAGTGTTGCGGACTTGGAGAAACAGTTGCCCCGGAAGGAACTGGATTAGATTGAAGAGATTTTGGACAGTAGGATTGGGTGTAGTACCCAAACAAATCAGTACAAGGAATATCTTGTGAAGTGGAAGGACAGACTAGTTCAAGATTCATCTTGGATTTCTCAGCAAGAGGTAGACCGCCTTAGTGTTAGGCCCAATATGGAAAGCTAATGTACTAAGAGGGGAGGGGTAAATCAGTACTCCAAAACTTTTCTTGAATAATAACTTTACTGTTATGCATAAACAAAATAGTGTAGTAACATAAAATAAAGTTAAAACAAATACATGACAATCATACATGATTCACTCCATAACACATATATTTTGGTTACACAGAAACTCTTGGTTAGAGAGAAAAACTGCGATAGGGATGGCACCCACAACTTCACTACTGCAATAATAAAGAGTGCTTGGTTAGAGCTACATATTAGCTATTTCTGATAGCTTACCCTGTTAGGAGTAACAAGATCTATTAGATCTACCTTGCTAAAGGATTTTACAACACCTCATCTAAATGTTGTACCTAGTTAGAGGCTTTACAATTTATAGACTTGATTAGAGTCTTTTACCCTATTAAAGGTTTCTCTTTCAACTTCAAAAATGTTCAATAAAATCATTACAAATATCTGCAACTTTACATCTGAAATATTATAGCAGATTCTATGTGCTCAGAATAGATTACCTTGCTTATAGCATACCTCAGTAACCCATATAGTAACTTGGTAAACCCTTCTGTTTACTCTGTTCTTTGATTGTTCTCTAAAAATCTTCTTGATGACCTCTGTGTCTCTGTAACAATCTTCTTAAACTCACACACACACCCTTAACTCATGATGTATAAATAGATTTCTTAAGATGGTGATCCAATTCATTACTTCGATCTTACAAACATGATTCCTCGAATGAATAACTATACAAAATATTTCATTGGTTAGATTGATCTCAGAATCATACACAATCTTCTAGTGCAATTTCCAATGTGATAACGGTTAGTTGTGCCTCAATCTTGTAACACATTTTCATATGCACATCCAGGTTTAATGAATCTGGTAACTTGTTTCACTCGGTGTATATCAACTCAGTGTGTCATCTTTGCTGCTCGGTAGACATAAAGAGATACTCGGTAGATAGCTCGATGTGAACTACGTTCTATGACTACTTTCTTCTGTAACCAACTAGACTGTGCATACCGACTTCTCTGTGTATACCGACTGCATGATTCAGTAGTGTTAACTGACTAGAGTATACAGTATGACTTTGAATATAAAAACTAATGGCAACTTGATAAGTAGTAACAATCTCCCCTTTTGACATTAGTTGAGATGTTTGACAAAAACTACTTTCAAAGTCATAACTCAAAAATCTATATACTTTGCAAAATGACTATTCTTGGCAGTATATACAATAGTCAATAAAATAGTATATGCAGATATACTCGCCTTATCATTATATTGTACATAACTTTGATTTTGCATGCTCGGTTCTGTGCTTGTGTGCACTACTTACTGCACTTGGATACTCTTCATACTCTGCTCGATATACTCCCCCTATATACAATACTCCGAATACTATATCAAAACTGTATCACCAAAACTGTATCATCCCCCAAATATTGTATCACTCCCCCTTTTTGACAAACATCAAAAACTTAATTTCCATCCGGGGGCAGTAACTGGTCAAAAATGGATTTATACTTTGTCTTGGCTTTGGTGAGTGCGATAGAGAGTGCATCCTTGACACTTTCCATTAAAGAATTTTGTGCTTGAATATCAACCAATAGTGATATTAAGCCATCTAAAGTGCTTCCACCTTGTGTAGTAGATAGGCGTGTGGCTTGGTTAATCTATTCTTGGATGGATGAAAGATGAGGAAGGAATAATGTCTGGAGTGTCATTATATCCATCCTAATCTTGTGTTCTTCATTTCTTAGTTCCAATTATTGAGCCATGAGTTGTTGAAGCTTGGTATAAAAATTCTGAACTGAATTGGGCTCTGGGGTCAACTTATTTGAGAGATCGGTGATCTCCTTCTCAATTGCATCAGTTTTATTCTTAATGTCTTTAATGAATATAGAAAATGTACAGATTTTTTGAAATAAATAAAGAATGTGCTTGAGTTGAGGGGACAACTCAACAATGAATTTGACAAGTTTGACTTTGCCAATAGCTAGAGCTTTCTGTACCTCTTCTATCATTTTTGCAGTAAGCTCCTTATCTTTTAGCTTGCTCAAATACTCAAATGCATCAACTCCGGATGTTTCTATTTGATTAAGGAGTTCATCCAGTTGAATGTGGATGGCTGCATCGGTTGACACTATAGCTGTAGGTAGCATATCTGATAGTAGTGTCTTCACCTTCTGAAGTACTTTATTCTTCTTTTATATGGCCATCTGTTTTTCTTGTTTGGCCTTTGCTTTGAATAGTTCACCAAAATCAATGAGTACTTGCCCTTTTAATTTTGATATATCCACATTGGGCAACACTATTGGTTTAGATAAATCAACTTTGAAACTATGCTTTTTCACCTTCTTCTCTTTACCTTTGGCTGGGTGGACCAAGACAATAGCTTGAGAGGATTGCTGGCCCTCGGTAGGTTGCTCGGTAGAGACAACACTTTGGTCGGTTCCTGTAGCCGCTGTGGTGTCTTTTGGTGTCTCGGTATTGGGTGTCTCAGCTACAACATTTTCAGTGCTTGAAGGTGCTTGAGAGGTCTGTTCTAGAGTAGTATCTTCTCTTGTTGTAGACTTGTGACCTTCGGTGCCTTGTGTTGTATCCTGAGGAGCTTCGGTAGAGATAGGTTGATTGATTGGAGGATAAGGCTGAACTTGTTCTAAAACAGATTCACTAGATACAAGTTTTGCATATGTAGTGCCTTCTATCATTTCCTGCTCTAGTTCCTCTATATCCATGACATCTTTATCAATTTGAATAGTGTCAGCAGGGTCTTGTTCAGTAGCATCAAGACCTTGCTCGGTGACATCAGGATTGTGCTCGGTGACATCAATGATTTCAATTGTGGATTGTTCACCGGCATCTTTGAGTTTGAAGATTTCCTGCCATTTTGTTTTTGTCTCATTTTCTACATCAATATATAGCCCATTCATCAGTTTTAAGGCTCTCTGTTTGACAAAATTTTTTGACTTGTAGGTTATCAAATGTTCCTTTATTTCGGCTACTGACATATCTGGAAATAGATGGACTAGACTTCTTTCTCTAATTTGTTTCTCTGAGTCCATTGCATACTTCCACCTATTATCAATATGCAAGTAAAGTTCATTTGGAAGTGACTTTACTAGTTCCAATGGAGCTAACTGGAACTTTAGAAGTGTGCAGATGACGACTTCTTCAATTTGTCTCTTCTCATCATTATTTCTGGTTTCATACTTGACATATCTAAATGAACCAAATCCACCATATTCTTTCAGATTGGCACAAAAGTTTTCAACACTATGTATATTTACCTTCTTGCTCTTGACAATCTAGAATTTGTTGGCATCCTCAGATTCTGTATCACTAGACTCTTTTGCCAAAATGAGTCTCCAAGTAGATTTCTTGTATGTCTTTGTTACCTTGGGAGTAGTAACACTCTTTTGTTTCTTACTCGGTGATGTTGCTGATGCTCTTGTATTAGGTCTCTTTGTTGGAGGAGTCGGTAGGGCCTTTGAAGTGTCCTGTTTCTTTCTTTTTAACACTTTACCCTTAGGCAATTCAGTGCTTAGTGTTAGAGCTGCCTCTTGAGCTTCTGATTCCTCTTCGGTGATGGCAAGAGTGCCTTTGATAGGTGTGGAGGAAGAATCTCCTCCGAATTTCTCCATTAAAACCTTTATCATCTTTTTTGCTTTTCTTGTAGCTTTGGCTACTACAATGCTCATTTTTACTTTTCCCTTCACTTCATCATAGGTTCCAAACCTCAGCTCAGTAGCATGCCTTGGTAATGTAAGAAATGCATCAATTTGTTGTTGTGTGATGTCAAAGTCAACCTCGTAACTCATAGGCGGCAAAGATTGAGTTCTTGGTTCCACAGCATTCACATAATAGTAATCAGTGTCTACCTCAAAGCATATGTCATCTTTATATTTCTCCACTAGCTGGGGTGGAATTTGGTACCTGTTGTGCATTTTCTCATGAAATTTACTAAAGTAATCATCCATTATATCATTGAAATTATCACCTAGCTTCTTGATGAAGTCATTAATCTGATGGGTGATTGGTCGGTGTAGCTCCCAAACTACTTTACCGACTGATGGAAATAATTTTTCAAAGTAGAAAAATATGCATACAAGAAGTGAACCAAACTTTAGTGTATTTGCCGAGTTGTTCTTCTTCAGCTTCCTGATTGTGTTCAAATTCTCAAACAGGCTCTTTAGTAACACTTCACATAAGTCAACTTTCATTCCCTTTTTCACAATTTTATAAGCTATGTCAATTGCTGCATAGGGTGCACTATTTTCCCTTGCTGATTGGAAGAAACAATAACCAATTACTCTAATGGAAAACTTAAGTTCTGCATTAGTGACATTGTTCAGTTTTAGTCCTCTATAATCAGATTCTACTCCGGTTAAACTGATCAATTCCTTCTATGATATCATCTTTTGAGCTCATGCATGATCATAGATAGGGTAACTAGTGATCAGATGAATGATTTCCTTGGTGATTTTAAATGGTTGCTCTTCTAGCCACATGAAATCATCATGAACTCTACTCAGAACAAACTTGACCCATTGGGGCTTGAACACATGAGGGTAGGTTAGGGCTTCAGTCAATCCTTTGATTTTGATGTGTTCATACTTGCTGTTTAATACACCATCAGTACATAGTTCATCATAGGTGTCTCTGATTTCAACATGACCAAGTTCTTCAACATGACATTTAGTGAAGAATCTCACATCTTCGACTAACAAGACTCGATCCAGGATGAGTGAAAAGGTGGTTTTGTCATCCGGTTTAGAGGCAACTTTAGGAGTAAAAGAGTATTTCAGGGAGAGCTTCTCTACATTATTGACAACTATAGGATCTTGGATCTTGGGTGCCATTGAGGACTTCAGGTAAAAACTAGTAAAGAGTCCTTAGGGTTTCATAATTTCAAACAACAGACACTTCACACTCAACAAATAATAACAATTTGATAAGATTGGTAAACTAGCTTAACAGTGCGATGAGATTTGATGTAAATACCTTGGATTTGCTTTGAATGAGGTTTGATCGCCTTGATTCACTTTTCTCTTCTCTTTCGAAAACTTGGTAAGTGTAAATGACTGCGAAAATACTTTTAAGTACACAAAATACCTTATCGGGCTCCATGTGGGTTAGGTCAAAAACATTAAATGCACTCGGTTCACCTTTACTGATTTACTCTCTTTTTTTCATTTTAGCCGAGTAACCAAATTTCCTTCATTTACCGACTTGATAGGCTTCCTGTATTCACCGACTTGACAGGTTTCCTGTAAAGTATTTTTGATGGAATTTCAAACTTACTAATGCATCTTAACTATGCAGATTTTGAATTTAGTACATAATAGAATATGAATTGTTATGATTTTAACCTTCAGAGAATGTAGTCCCTTAATACCTTTACTGATTAATTTGGAATAGGCGCACCTAACTCAGTAGGTAAGGTGCTTTCTTCATTTGACACAATTTCATTCTTTTTCCAAATCATCTTTAATTTTTCTTTTATTTCTTCAGTGTCTCCTCTAGGTTGATCTCTGCAATCTCTAGCCAAGTGTCCAACTTTGTGACAATGAAAACATGCCATACCAGGATTTCTCCATGATCTTTGGTTGTTCATTCCAAACCTTATAAAACAGTTGGCACTAATATGTCCATATCTTCCACAACATTCACACCATATCCTTGTATTTTAATCCCATGGTACTGCTGCATATTGTCGGTAAAGATCTGTGTGAGTTCGGTAACCTCTAGTGTTTGCTCGGTGTGCAGACCACATGTAGTTCTTTTGCTTAAGCCAGCACTTCTCAGTACTATGTCCATATCTATTGTAGTTTCTACAAAAACCTTTGAATTTTACCTTGTGATAGTTGTTAACAGACTTTGTCCTGCATTGATTAGATGTGTGACCATATTTATTGCAATTGTAACAATAACCATTGGACTTAGTGACATTCGGTTGCTTACCTTTTCTGATTTGGCACATGTTGGCAGTATGACCTTGATTTCCATAGTAGTTGCAAATAGGCTTCTTTCTTTTGATGTTATTCCTATTTCCAGCTTGCTTTGATGATTCTCCTCTCTCGGTAGTATGAATTCCTTTCTCGATAGAGTCTTTTCCTTTGTAACCGAGTTTTGCATCTTTGTTGTGTCTTTTTGTATTTAGTTGCTCATCCAACATCTTTGGTGCTTCATAACTCTTCTTTAGTGTTTCTTTGGATTTCTTCTCTGTTTCAAGTTCATCGGTCAACCTTGATACTTCAAGTTTCAATGCTTGATTTTCATCATTCTTCAGAATTGCTTCATGATGTGCATAACCTAGTTGATCTATCATATTTTGTTGAATCCCAGTCATCCTTATGATTTCATCATTTTTATTAGATACTAAGACTTCAAGTTGTTGTTTCTCTCTTTGTAGATCTCTTGTATTATCCTCAGCTATTCTTAATGCATCTAGATTTTCAGTCATTTGTGTGCTGAAATGTTCATGTTCTCTTTTCATTGCTTTTAGTTGATCAGTCGGTGCTTTGTTCTTTTCTTTCAATACTCCAATCACTTCTTCAATCTCTTCAGATATACTGTTCTCAGATGATGTCTCAATTTGTTCCACTAACTCTTGAGAATCTTGCAAATCATCAGATAATCTTCTTCTTACTTTCAGATATTTTTGCATTTACCTTTGCATGTCTGCAATCACTTGATTAGCATGATCCAACTCTTCCTACAGATACACAATCCTCTGAGATTATTTGTAGCCTTCCATTGATAAGATCTTTCTCTTTAGGTAGTTAAACCCTTTTCCAAGATTCAAGCTCGAATACCAATTGTTAGAGCCAATATGGAAAGCTAATGTACTAAGAGGGGAGGGATGAATCAGTACTCCAAAACTTTTCTTGAATAATAACTTTACTATTATGCATAAACAGAATAATGTAGTAACATAAAATAAAGTTAAAACAAATAGATGACAATAATACATGATTCACTCCATAACACATATATTTTGGTTACGCAAAAACTCTTGGTTAGAGATAAAAACTGTGGTGGGGATGGCACCCACAACTTCACTACTGCAATAATAAAGAGTGCTTGGTTAGAGCTACATATTAGCTATTTCTGATAGCTTACCCTATTAGGAGTAACAAGATCTGTTAGATCTACCTTGCTAAAGGATTTTACAAAACTTCATCTAAATGTTGTACCTAGTTAGAGGCTTTACAATTTATAGACTTGATTAGAGTCTTTTACCCTATTAAAGGTTTCTCTTTCAACTTCAAAAATGTTCAAAAAAATCATTACAAATATCTGCAACTTTACATCTAAAATGTTATAGCAGATTCTATGTGCTTAGAATAGATTTCCTTGCTTATAGCATACCTCGGTAACCCATATAGTAACTTGGTAAACCCTTCTATTTACTCTATTCTTTGACTATTCTCTAAAAACCTTCTCGGTGACGTCCGTGTCTCTCTAACAGTCTTCTTACACTCACACACACACCCTTAACTCATGTTGTATAAATAGATTTCTTAAGACGATGATCCAATTCATTGTTTCGATCTTACAAACATGATTCCTCGAATGAATAACTATACAAAATATTTCATTGGTTAGATTGATCTCAAAATCATACACAATCTTCTAGTGCAATTTTCAATTTGATAATGGTTAGATGTGCCTCGATCTTGTAACATGTTTTCATATGCATGTCCAGGTTCAATGAATCTGGTAACATGTTTCACTTGGTGTATATCACCTCGATGTGTCATCTTTGGTGCTCAGTAGACATAAAAAGATACTTGGTAGACAGCTCGGTGTGTACTGCATTCTGTGACTACTTTCTTCTATAACCGACTAGACTGTGCATACCGACTTCTCTATGTATACCGACTGCATGATTCGGTAGTGTTAACCGACTAGAGTTTATAGTATGACTTTGAATATAAAAACTAATGACAACTTGATAAGTAGTAACACTTAGTTTCCCTCTAACCCTAGAAAAGTGAGAGGCTCACATTTTTAATAACTTCGGATGTCTAATGCAGGAGTGTCCCCGGTTCATAGCAATCTTGCATCAACCAAAAACATTTTCCTTTCTGTTTGCAGTTTCAGTTTTCCTTTCTATGTGTCTCAGTTTTGGCTCACCAGATCCTATGGAGTTGGATTCTACTTGAAGACTTGATCATCTTTCTTGTTTCCATAATGCATCACATTTGGATCATTTTCTGGTATGATATCGCTACCAGTTTCCATGACAATTTTCAGTTACCGGTTGACAGTCTTGCATTACCTATTGCCTAGACCTATTCTAGTGATCTACCAGAACCCATTCTGAAGCTTGCAAAGCCTTGGGAATTGATTCCGATGTTCCTTGGCATGTGTCCAATCTTTTCCTGTGATCTAGGTTTCATCCTTTGGATTTTTTGGAGGAATCTCTTGGCGAAGGTTGACTTTGTTATTTTGCACGTTAGGTCTTATTCTCTGGGTTTTGATCCCTTTTGGGCCGCCTGGATCCTTTGGGTCAATATATATATAATTGTAATTGTGCATTATACTCAATCAGAGAATCCAGTAGCTAGACTGTGCGTAGACAATATATCTCAAGATTCAAGGTCTCGGTTGCGACCTATTCTGTATGTTCTACTAGGCCTGTGAGCTGGTATGTTGTAACCTAGTTGTTACTAGTTGGATGTAATCAATTTTTATGCAATAAAATAATCTGTTCTGCATTTCCTCCATCATATCTTTGTGTTTTCATTTTGTTTACTCTTGCTGACCGGTCCCGATTGATCTCTTCAAGGCCCCTCCTCGCCGGTGAGTGATTCAATATTCATTGTCTACAACTCACACTTCACACACTGCTACCTTCGCTGCTAACTCTCTTTCACATATCTCATGAAGTTCCTCAATCTCTTTCTCACACACACACCTTCATACCATACCATGGCATTCCTCATGCTACTATATATATATATGTATGTATGTATGTATGTATGTATGTATGTATAGATATATATGTATGTATATATATATACATATACATATACATATACATATACATATACATATATATATATACATATACATATACATACACATACATACATATACATCTACACACACACACACACACATATATATTAGATATACATATATCTATACATATATATCTATACATATAAATATACATATACATATACATATGTGTATATGTATAGATATATGTGTATATTTATATGTGTGTGTGTATAGATATGTATATATATGTATATATATACTATGTGTATATATGTATATATACACATAATATATATACATATATATACATACATATATAGATATATGTATATATATACATATATATCTTTGTATATATGTATGTATATATGTATATATATATGTATATATATGTATATATTTACATATATATACATATATCTATATATGTATATATATGTATATATATACATATATATATTGTTACTACTTATCAGATTGCCATTAGTTTAATGTCAAAGTTATTCTATATACTCTAGTTGGTTATCTCTACCGAAATATTCAGTCAGTATGAACAGTCCAGTCAGTTACAGAAGAAAGTAGTCTCAGAGCGTAGTATACACCAAGCTGTCTACTGAGTATCATTACATGTCTACCGAGCAGCAAAGATGACACACCGAGTTAATATACACTGAGTGAAAAGTGTTACTGGATTCATTCAACCTGGACATGCATATGAAAACGTGTTACAAGATTGAGGCACATCTAACCGTTATCAAATTGGAAATTGCACTTAAAGATTGTGTATGATTTTGAGGTCATCTAACCAATGAAATATTTTCTCTGGTTATTCATTTGATAAATCGTATTTGTAAGATCGAAGCAATGAATTAGATCACCATCATAAGAGATCTATTTATACAACATGAATTGAGATTAGAGATACAAGTAGCATGACAAAAAGGATGATACAGAGATATATGAAGCAAGACATGTGAAAGCACTAAGTGTTATGACTATTACAGAGACACAGAGTTCATCGAGAAGGTTTTTCAAAGAACAGTCAAAGAATAGAGTAAACAGAAGGGTTTACCGAGTTACTATATGGGTTACTGAGGTATACTACAAGCAAGGTAGTCTTATTCTGAGCACATAGAATTTGCTATAACATTCCAGATGTAAAGTTGCAGATATTTGTAATATTTTATTGTAATATTTTGAAGTTGTAAGAAAAACCTCTAATAGGGTAAAAGATTCTAATCAAGTCTATAAATTGTAAAGCCTCTAACTAGGTGCAACATTTTAGATGAAGTGTTGTAAAATCCTTTAGCAAGGTAGATCTAATAGATCTTGTTACTCCTAATAGGGTATGCTATTAGAAATAGCTAAACATGTAGCTCTAACCGAGCACTCTTTATTATTGCAGTAGTGAAGTTGTGGGTACCATCCCCACCACAATTTTTCTCTCTAACCAAGAGTTTCTGCGTAATAAAAATATATGTGTTATGGAGTGAATCATGTATGATTGTTATCTATTTGTTTTAGCTTTATATTATGTTACTGCACTATTCGGTTTATGCATAACAGTAAAGTTATTATTGAAGAAATATTTTGAAGTACTCATTCACCCCTCCCCTCTCAGTACATTAGCTTTCCATATTGGGCCTAACAATTGGTATCAGAGCTTGAATCTTGGAAAAGGGTTTAACTGCCTAAAGAGAAAGATCTTATCAATGGAAGGCTACAAACAATCTTGGAGGATTGTGTATCTGCAAGAAGAGCTGGATCATGCTAATCAAGTGATTGAAGACATGCAAAGGCAAATGCAAAAATCTCTGAAAGTGAGAAGAAGATTATCTGATGATTTGTAGGACTCTCAAGAGTTAGTGGAACAAATTGAGACATCATCTGAGAACAGTATATCTGAAGAGACCGAAGAAATGATTGGAGTATTGAAAGAAAAGAACAAAGCATTGGCTGATCAACTAAAAGCAATGAAAAGAGATCATGAACATTTCAGCACACAGATGACTGAAAATCTTGATGCATTGAGGACAGCTGAGGATAAAGTAAGAGATCTAGAAAGAGAGAAACAACAACTTGAGGTCTTAGTATCTGATAAGAATAATGAAGTCACAAGGTTGACTGGAATTCAACAAAACCTGTCAAATCAACTAGGTTATGCACATCATGAGGCAGATCTAAAAAATAATGAGAATCAAGCATTGAAACTTAAAGTATCAAGGTTGACCAATGAACTTGAAACATAAAAGAAATCCAAAGAAACATTGAAGAAGAGTTATGAAGCATCAAAGATGTTGGATGAGCAACTAAATACAAGAAGACCCAACAAAGATGCAGGACTCGGTTACAAAGGAAAAGACTCTACCAAGAAGGGAATTCATACTACTGAGAGAGGAGAATCATCAAAGCAAGTTGGAATCAAGAAGAACATCAAAATAAAGAAGCCTATTTGCAACTACTATGGAAATCAAGGTCACACTACTAACATATGCCAAATCAGAAAAGGTAAGCAACCAAATGTCACTAAGTCCAATGGTTATTGTTACAACTGCAATAAATCTGGTCACACATCTAATCAATGTAGGAGAAAGTTTGTTAACAATTATCAGAAGGCAAAATTCAAAGGGTTTTGTAAAAACTGCAATAGATATGGACATAGTACCGAGAAGTGTTGGTTTAAGAAAAAGAACTATATGTGGTATGCACACCGAGCAAATGCTAGAGGTTACCGAACATACACAGATCCTTACCGATAGTATTTTGCAGTACCATGGGATTACATGTGGCTAGAAGAGCAACCATTTAAGATTACCAAGGAAATCATTCATCTGATTACCGGTTACCCCATTTATGATCATGCTCGAGCCCAGAAGATGATATCACAGAAGGAATTGATTAGTTTAACCAGAGTGGAATCTAATTGCAGAGGATTAAAATTGAACAATGTCATTGATGAAGAATTAAAATTTGCCATTAGAGTAATGGGATACTGTTTCTTCCAATCAGCAAGGGAAAACATTGTTCCCTGTGCAGCAGTAGACCTGGCTTACAAAATTGTGAAAAAGGGAATGAAAATTGACCTATGTGAGGTGTTGCTGAAGAACCTATTTGAAAATATGAACACCATCAGGAAGCCGAAGAAGAACAACTTGGCTAATACTTTAAAGTTTGGATCATTACTGGTATGCATGTTTTTCTATTTTGAAAAATTCTTTCCATCAGTCGGTAAAGTTGTTTGGGAGCTACACCGACCAATCACCCATCACATAAATGACTTCATCAAGAAGTTTGGTGATAATTTCAATGATATTATGGATGATTACTTTAGTAAATTTCAAGAGAAAATGCATAACAGATATAGGATTCCACCCTAGCTAGTGGTGAAATACAAAAATGATATATGTTTTGAAGTTGACACCGATTACTATTATGTGAATGTTGTGGAACTGAGGACTCAATATCTGTCATCGATGGGTTATGAGATTGATTTTGACATCACACAACAGTAAATCAATGCATTTCTTACATTTCCTAGACATGCTAGCGAGCTAAGGTATGGTACCTATGAGGAAGTAAAGAAAAAGGTAAAAATGAGCATTGTAGTACCCAAAGCTACAAGAAAGGCAACAAAGATAATTAAGGCATTATCAGAGAAATTCAGAGAAAATTCTTCCTCTACACCTGTCAAAGGCACCATTGCCATTACCAAAGAGGAATCTGAAGCCCAAGAGGTAGCTATAACACTAAGCACTGAATTGCCTAAGGGAAAAGTGTTGAAGAGAAAGAAACTTGATTCATCAAGGGTCTCACCGACTCCACCTCCAGTAAAGTGACCTAACACTAGAGCATCTGTAGCTTCACCGAGTAAGAAAACAAAGAGTGTTACTATTCGCAAGGTAACAAAGACATACAAGAAATCTACTCGAAGACTCATTTTGGCAAAAGAGTCTAGTGATACCGAATCAGAGGATGCAAGCAAATTCTAGATTGTTAAAAGCAAGAAGGTAAATATACATAGTGTTGAAAACTTCTGTGCTAATTTGAAAGAATATGGTGGATTTTGAGGATTTAGATATGTCAAGTATGAAACCAGGAATAATGATGAGAAGAGACAAATTGAAGAAGCTGTCATTTGCACACTTCTAAAGTTCCGGTTAGCTCCATTGGAACTAGCTAAGTCACTTCCAAATGAACTGTATCTGCATATTGATAATAGGTGGAAGTATGCAATGGACTCAGAGAAACAAATCAGAGAAAGAAGTCTGGTCGATCTCTTTCCTGACATGTCAGTAGCTGAAATAAAGGAACATTTGACAACCTACAATTCAAAGTTTCTTGTCAAACAGAGAGCCTTAAAACTAATGAATGGGCTATATATTGAAGTAAAAAATGAGACTAAAGAAAAGTGGCAAGAAATCTTTAAAATCAAGGATGCCGGTGAGCAAGCTATAGTTGAAATTGTCGATGTCACCGAGCAAGGTCCTGATGTTATTGAACAAGACCCTGCTGACACCATTCAAATAGATGAAGATGTCATGGATACAGAGGCATCGGAATAGGAAATGATAGAAGGTAGTGCATATGCAAAACTTATATCTAGTGAATCAGTCTTGGAACAAGTTCAGCCTTATCCACTGGTCAATCAACCTATCTCAACCAAAACTCCTCATGACACGGAGCAAGGCACCGAAGGTCACAAGTCTACAACTAGAGAAGGTACTACTCAAGAATAGGCAACTCAAGCACCTTCTAACACTGAGACAGTTGCAACTGAGACACCAAGTACCGAGACACCACAGGACTCTACATAGGCTAAAGTAATCGATCAAAGTATTGC